>NC_034608.1:12630233-12632699 GCF_900095145.1 Mus pahari | reverse complement strand
AGGAGAGGAGAGGAGAGGAAGAGAAGAGAAGAGAAGAGAAGAGAAGAGAAGAGAAGAGAAGAGAAGAGAAGAGAAAAGAAGAGAAGAGAAGAGAAGAGAAGAGAAGAGAAGAGAAAAGAAAAGAAAAGAAAAGAAAAGAAAAGAAAAGAAAAGAAAAGAAAAGAAAAGAAAAGAAAAGAAAAGAAAAGAAAAGACCAGCAGTCTCAACTAACCTGGATCCCTGGGATCTCTCAAACACTGAGTCACCAACCAGACAGCATATGCCAGCTGATTTGAGGCTCCCAACACATATAAAGCAGAGGAGTGCCGGGTCTGGACTGTCAGAGTAAATGCACCTAACCCTCAAGAGACTTGGGGCCCCAGGGAGTGAGGAGGTCTAGTGAGAATGCAGGGTGGGGGTGGGGACATCCTCTTGAGACAGGGAAGGGTAGGGAGGAGGTGTGGGATGTGGAACAGATGGAGGGTAGACTTGGAGGGGGATAAAGTCTTGACTGTTAAAAAAAAGACTAAAGAATAAAATTTTACTCTCAGATTTAATTTAAAAAAAAAGAACGTAAATAGATCCATATCTATCTCCCTGCATAAAACTCAAATTGAAATGGATCAAAGACCTCATTGTAAAACAAGACACACTGGACCTGTTAGAAGAGAAAGTGGGGAATAACTGAACGTCTTGTCACAGGACACTACTTTGTAAACAGAACACCCACATGGCAAGCGCTAACATCAACAAGTAATTAATAGGACCTCAGGACACTGAGGAGCTTCTATCAGGAAACAGACACCTTGAGTCAGACCCTAAGGACTGGGAAAGATGTTTACCAATGCTACATCTGATAGAGGTCTAATATCCAATAGATAGATAGATAGATAGATAGATAGATAGATAGATAGATAGATAGATAGATAGATAGATAGATAGATAGATAGATTATAGAAACTATATTTTAAAAAACAAATAATCTAATTACTAACTGGAGTATTCTCAATAAAGGAAACTCAAATGACTGGGAAACAGTTAAAGAAATGCTCAACGTTCTTAGCCAAAGGGGAAATGCAAATCAAAGCTACTTTGAGATACCATGGCACACCTGTCAGAATTGCTAAATTCAATAATGTAAGTGACGGTTCATACTAGCAAGGATGTGGAACAAGGGAGCACTTCTCCATTACTGGTGGGAGTGCAGACTTGTACTGCAACTATGGAAATCAATATGGCAGTTTTTCAGTAAGTTGGGAATCAATCTAACTTGAGACCCAGCTATACAACTTATGGGCATATACCCAAAGGACTTTTCATCCTACAAAATGATATTTGTTTAATCACTGACATTGTGGCTTGGTTCATAATACCCAGAAACTGGAAACAGTATAGATGTTCCTCAACAGAAGAATGGATGAGGAAAGTGTAGTACATTTATACAAAAGAGTATTGCTCAGTGGTTAATTTTAAAATGACATCATGAAATTTATAAGCAAACACATGGAACTAGGAAAATCATCCTAAGTGAAGTAAACAAGACACAGAAAGATAAATGTGGTATATACTAGCTTATAAGTAGGTATTACCCATTAAGTAAATAATAACCAAGCTGCAATCAATAGACACTGAGAGGGCAGATAAAGAGGAAGGGTGTAAGGGGAACACATGGATTTCCTAGGAGGAAGAAACAGAATAGTTTTACAGGCAGACTGATAGGTGGGTGGGGATGGGAACAGGAAGACTGGGTGGGGAAGAAGGAGATAATACAGGAAGAGATGCAATTGAGGGGCATTTGACAGATGACATGTAAATCTAGTGCAACTGAAACTTCTTAAAATACATGACAGTGATCCTAACGAGGTCTTCTAACAATGATAGATAAGGAGTTTCAAATTGCCATCTCTTGTCTCCAAACAAGGTTTCTAGTTATGGGACTGGATGGCATTCAATTTCGTTGTGGGTCAAGTGAGTCCCCTAGAAATACACAAACAATTCATGCTGATGCTACAACAAAGGATTGCTCACAAATGGATAGTGAAACTCCATTGCCAAGGACAATACATATACAACTATTTGAATATGAAGAAGTTACATATGTGGAGGTCTTACCCCTAAGTTTTAGCCTTTTGGTACTCTGAAGGCTGCAGAAAGGAAAATATATACACCAAACCGGGCACAAAACCTTTGACATACAATCTCTCCTGCCTACAAAATACCTAGGGCAATGGTGCCACAGAATTTATGGAAGTAACTAGCCAATGCCTGCTTTGACTTAAGACCCACTCCATAAGAAGGAACCTATACCCATCACTGCTTGAGTAACCAAGAACCAGAGACTAGAAAGACCTAGTGTAAAACCAACTACAACTGATGATTAGATAGATGATGATAGATAGATAGATAGATAGATAGATAGATAGATAGATAGATAGATAGATGATAGATAGATGATAGATAGATAGATAGATAGATAGATAGATAGA
>NC_034608.1:12619032-12630003 GCF_900095145.1 Mus pahari | reverse complement strand
GATGAGAGAGAATAATATGATTCCTAGTGATATTCTGTTCGTAGGTACTCATAGATCATTTCCTTATCCAGTCATCATCAAAGAGGCTTCCTCTGGCAGCAGATGGGACAGAACAAATGCAGAGACCCACAGCCAGACATTATAACATAGAGACATATTAATGGGATGTATTCATCAAATCTGTCTCTTCAGAGCTCAGGGAAGAAGAGGTAGAATGTAAGAGCCAGAGGTGATAGATGACACCAGGAGAACATGGCCCACAGAGTCAACTAATGAAGTCACATATCAACTCACCGATTGAGTCAGCATGGACAGCCTACACAGGTCTGCACAAGCTCCTCTGTAAGTGTATTTTAGCTATTAGCCTAACATAGCTATAAGAATCCTGACTGTAATAAAAGTGGGTCTCTGACTCTTCTATCTGCTCTTGGAACTCTTTTCCTCCTGTTGAGTTGCAGTGTCCAACGTCAATATCATAGCTTTTCCATCATCTTATTGTTCTTTATTTTGCCATGTTTTGTTATTATCTCATAGAGGCCTATTTTTTACTAAAGGGAGACATAAAGGGAGTGGATCCTCAGGGGAGGGGCT
The DNA here is from genome assembly GCF_900095145.1 of Mus pahari. Taxonomy (NCBI): domain Eukaryota; kingdom Metazoa; phylum Chordata; class Mammalia; order Rodentia; family Muridae; genus Mus; species Mus pahari. Next base: position 12,629,412 of record NC_034608.1, on the reverse strand, counting down.
GTGGGGAAGAACAGGGTGGAGTTGAAGGAGGGCAAACTATAAACAGTATAGGATACATTGTATGAGAAAAGAATCTATTTTTCAGAGGCCAGCCTGCCACCACACCACATGGTGCAGCTGTAGATACCCAGCAGGCCACCCACATCTATCCACATGGTACAGGTGGGGGAAGACACTCAGAGGCCTTCCTGCTGCTTTACCTGCCTGCAGCAGGAGTCACTGTGATATGCAAGTATGTGACAGAGAGATGAACAGGAAAAAGAAGCAGAATAATATGAGCTGTGTGAAGAGACTTGGAACTGGAAATATGAGAGTGGGGAACAAGAGGCTGATGTGGTTTTGCCTAGCCTGGCACCTAAGTCCATGGTGAAGACCTAGTGATGCCACTGAGGGCCACATCTGGGTCCATAGACATACAGCACCAGGGATCTGTGTTGGTGTCTGTGGCTCATGTTACCACTAAGGACATGAGGATGTCCCCAGTCTGGGCTGGTGCCTTGGACTATGTTGATGCCCAAGAACTGTGCAGATCTGGTTCCATCCCTCAGTGGTCACAGCACTGAGGAGAGTTTGACTTGTACCTTACCTGAGCAGTGCAGTAGAGCTTGCCCTGGTGGCAGGGATGCAGGTGAGCTGGCCCTGCCACTCATTTACCATGCACAGGTGCCTTGAACAAGACCAATGACCCATTGCAATGAACATTTCCAAGTAAATATGTGTGGACAAAAGGGTGTACTGTGGGACACTATCACACACTACAGATTCCAAAACAAGAGGTTTTTTATGTTTTGTTTGGGGTTATTATTATTATTATTATTATTATTATTAATTTATTATCTTTGAGGAGGAGGATGCAAGAGCAGATATTAGGAGACAGATAAGTGGGATTTGGGTACATGGTGTGTAATTCACAAAGAATTAACAAGATGTTTTTTAAAATTAAAAAAATCTATTTTCAATAAAAGGAAAAGGTGGTTCTTCAAAGTGATAATGGCACTGTCAATCTTTAATTAGATTAACTTTGTTTTTAAAAGGTTGACACTAACACTAAAGGTGAAAATTGAGACCTAGCTTTCCACTTTTCAAGATACTAAAATTTTCATGTTCACACTGACAGGCTTGCATGAAGGACACAAATTCCTAGAAGCCCAGAACCTACAGGTAGAAGCAGGAAGAAACACAAAATGGATTCCATGAATAATTCATAAAACTAAATCAATAAAGACATTTGACAAATACGAACAGCCTTTAATGACGAAAACAGCCAAATTAAGGATAGAAGACTCTGCCAGTGCAGTAAGGACGCATATGAATACCCAGAACCAACTCATTACTCAGTGGGGACACCTGACAGCTTTCCAAACTCTAAGACCAGTATCAACACAAGGAAGCTGCTGAGGTCCCTTCTATTCAGTATTCTCTTAGACATACTGGACAAAACAATTAGGCAACACAAGGAAATCAAAAGTGTCCAATTAGCTGCCTATAAAATACATCTGCACACACATGAAGTTATTTTTTAAAAATCCTAAAGATTCTACAGAACTTTCTGGAAATAAAAAACAAATACAACCTCATGAACTATACTTCTGTGAACTAATATTGCCCACAATCAGATTTCCTCTTTTGCCACATACATAGAGAGGCCAAGTAACAAGGATACTCAAGGGGTGACCCATGGATCTGCCCAGGAAGGGAAATAGAATAGACTGTGTGGGTAGATCAGAACAGGGGGAATGAGGTAAAGAGGGGGATAGAGGGAGGGAGAGACAAAGTACCAGAAGAAAGGAGTGGAATCGGGGGGCATTTCAGGAGCAATGTGGAAACCTAGTATACTGGAAACTCCAAAAAACTTTGAAAAAGACCCTAGAGAAGATGATTAGTAATGAGGATTATGGAGCCTGAACTGGCCATCTCCTTTAACCAGGCAATGTTTCCAGGAGTGGGACTGGGACATCAAACCAGAAACAAAACCTTTGACCCACAAACTGTCCTGACTGCAAAAATGTGTGGGTAATGGTAACAGAGAAATTTGGCGAGTAGACAAGCAATGACTGGTCCAGCTTAAGGCCAAACCATGAGAAGGAGCCAATGTCTGACACAGCCTAGATGGCTAGGAACCAGAGACTAAACAGCCGAAAGATTCAGGATATAAATAAACTGGAATGAAAAAAATAATGAAATGATTATTAATATTATTCTTTTGTAGTCATAGATTGGTCCTCAGTCTAATGGTCATCAGAGAGGTATCATCTAGACACTATGGGAGCAGAAGCAGACACACAGATAATATTTGAAGGAGTGTGACAACCCCACAGAAGAAAAGGAGGAGGAGTCGTAGGAAACAGAGTGTTCAAGGACACCAGAAAAGCATTCTCCCAGAACCAACTAAACAGGGCTTATCGGGGCTAACAGAGACTGAGTTAATAGTCACATACTCTGGATAGTTTGGAGTTTGGTACTCTGCATGTATGTTATGGTTATATAGCTAGGAGTTCTTGTGAGAATCCTATCAATGGGAGTGGGGGGTGTCTTTGACTCTTCTACCTTTTCTTGGACCCTTTTCCTCTTTTTAAGTTACCTCACCCAGCCCTGATATGAGGCTCTGTGCCTAGTTATGCTGTGTTTGGTTGATATCCTTGAAGGGCTTGTTCTTTTTGTTGAAGGGAAATGAAAAAAGAATGGATCTGAGGGAAGGGTTTGTAGGGGAGGATGGGAGGAAGAGAAATGTCACACGAATCACTTAGACACCGTGATTTCGCATAGCCAAGCTGCAATCCCGGCGAAAGCTGTGTGATATTTACTGGGAAAAGTCTTGTATGACAAGGCTGTCTAAGATGGAACTCGCTGTGAGACTCTTTGGCCGGAGAGATCTGAGCTGAATATTCTCATGGCAAACTTTGCCTGTGTGACTCTTCTCTGACCTGTTCCTTTACTTACGAGATGTCCTTGATAGCTAGAGGTGCGAGCATCCAGGTGTGAGGGTTCACTAGGAGTTCATTCTTTGAACTACAGCACTGGCCATGATTGCCTTTCAGACGATACCCTGCTTTGCTTTTGATTAATTATACATTTATCACTTAAATACATTGAAATAATAACCTCCCAACAATATATATAGTCATATGGCTACAAATGTGTGGGTAAAGAGGGTTTTGACACTCTGGCATGAAAAGCATCAGTTACCAGTTTTAAAGTGTGCCTGAAGACTCTCAGTAAAAGAAAGTTAGGTGATAAGGATCACAGATGGATAGTCATCAATGGAGTTTAGACACAGGGACCTTAACTGAATGTTCCCGCAAACTTTTAAACCTCTAAAAGTTTATCTTTAATTATAGATGTTCTGATTAAGAGATGTGATGCTCTGTACCTGTTCTCCAAAGTTTTTGCCTAATTGATTTTGTATTTCCCTGTGCCAGAAAACTTAGTCATTCTTAGTAATCACTTCTATGGATATGATTGCCAGTTTTTCTGCATAAAAATGCCTGCCTTTGAACAGTAAAACGCATTCAGCCGCATATAGCTCTACTGTGTGTCTGTCTGTCATTTCGCACCGCGACCAGTGCCTTCCTGCATACCAAAAGACCCTGCTTCCCCCATGGGTGTGTGTTTCGACTGAGTCGGTCCGTGGCAGAGAAAAGCATGGTAGAAGTGCAATGGATAAAAGGAGAACAAAAAAGAAAGAAAGATATTAACAGGAAAAAGAATCATGCAAGGTTCCACTGTGAATGCTACTCTCAGAATAGAGACCACAGAATCAGGATTTGTTGGGGCCCAAAAGCCCCTGGCATCTCAGCCTCCATCTTGTCCCTGAGCCATCATCTTTTAATTAATACTCTTATATTTCTTCTACTATCTTGCTTCTGTTGACTTGGGACATTTTACGATAGGGGCTTTCCGGACATTTTACAATGGGACATTCCTTTGATATCAATGTGCTACCAAGTGATAACACTGTTTTGGCCTGCGACCTGAGCAAATACCATTTGTGGTTTTCAGCTTTATAAGCCCTGTTTCCCAAGAGTAAATGAGACCTGAACAAGATACCTTTGTCTTGTCTCCTTCCCTCACATCTCCTGATCCCAATTTGTTGCTGTTGCTCCCTTCCCTGAGACCCCTGTTGCTTAAGTCCTGCAGGTTCAGGCAAGGATTTACACCATGGATTTTATATCTGTGCATCAATCAAGCTGAGGGTCAAAACTATGTAGAAGACAGTTATGTCCACAATTAGACATTGCATTCCCTTCTTCTGTCACTCTCCCTCACTTCACTGAATGTCTGAATGGTCTATAGGAACCACTAATGTTAGCTGAATTAGTTAAACATGGAATTATTTTAGCATATAAAGGATACATTTATCACAGCAGACTCAAAGCATCCAAGGTTTGGGGGCTCCTGAAATACGGTCTTATGGGTTTGGATGGTTAGCTATATATTTAATCCACAACCTAAGTTGTTGATGACTTTGTGATCATGTTTGCTGTATTGCGTCTGTGCTTTGCTTTGGAAACAGAGTCTCACTTTAAATCCTGCCTTGTTCTTATACACATGTGTATCCCAGGATCACAGGCATGTCTCACCATGCTGGCTGCACCTGAGTAGTGAATGATCATTTTCACCACATAACTTTGCTCCATCAATAAAAACATGCCACCATTCTAGGGTAGGATGAGAGGAGGAGTCGCTTACTCATCATGGCCACCTGACAGGGAGACTGGCCTTTGCATCACCATTTCGGTTGGTGACCACACACTGGTACTTTCCAGCATCTTCACTTCTGACATTATCTATTCGAAGTCCACACTTTGCAGGGGACAGTGTTATCCTTTCTGTAGGCTGCAGATTGTGGCTATTGAAGAACCAAAGGATGGATATTGCACTGTCTGGTGTAACACAGGTGAAGGTCACAGATCTGTGTGCATTGACTGTGGTGTCAGTGATTCGCACAAAGGGTTGCGTCACAGGCTCTGTGAAAAAAAAACAAAGGATGGTCCAAGTGACAATAATCCTTCAGAGAGCTCCACCAGCCCCCTTTAGTGAATACTTTTAAAAAGCCTCCAAGGGAGAGAAGTTTGAGCTGTAACTATAGATATATCTTGTACTTTTGCTCAAACACTGTTGGCCTGTATGTATGACTCTGATTCAACCACTGTGTTTCCTATGTCTAAGTTTCCATATAACAAAACACATAATAAATGATCACTGCTGTACCTCGGAGTTAAGCTCAGGTGTGAGCAATGGCCTAAACTTGGGATGGAGGAACTGCTCAAATTGACAGTGTATATTACTTTTTGACTGCAAAAAAGAATTATCTAGGCTAGACTCATGACATGTAGTTGGCTTCTGTCCTGGCACCTGTCCAGTGAGACTCTATGGGAGCTAGACAGTCAGTAAAGCCTTGTTACCTGCCAGTTCTGAAAGGAAGTCAACACCGAGCATTAACATAATGTTCCCCAATGTGACCTAGACTCCAGCCAGAGGCAAAAGTTTTGAGCCAGGGTTTCCTGGTACTCTCTGTGAAGACCCCATAGCTCCCTCATCCAGTGCCTGCCTGATTCACACAAGGTCTCTCTTAGGGCCATGTGCATGGTGAGAACCCCAAGAGTCTGCACTGAGGCTGACGCCCTCATGCTGAGTTATCCCACCCACATTCTTCTCTGTGGAGGTAGAGAATGCTGAGGGATTCTGATTGACTGTAGTTTGTCTACACAAAGTATGTCCTACAGAAAGTAGAAGCAATGCAGCAGGGGAGAGGACAGGCACAACCCAATCCTGACAGTCCAGTGTATTAAGTAGGATAAGTCATACCTAGCAACCAGAAGCCATTGAGAGTCACTTAACTGTTTACATAAAACTGCACGTGTGCTTTTTCAACTGTGTAGTTTACATTTAAAGTTTCTAGTGTGTACATTCCTGCATCTTCCTCAGTGACGTTCTGGAGCATCAGGGATCCGCTGGCATACACCATATCTCTTCCTCTGTATGCATCCCCCCAGGTGGTGATATTCCAGATTACACGGTATTCTACAATTTTAAAGGCTGGGACCCTATACATCGAGTTGTACCATGTAAAGGATATCAGCTCTTCTGGCAGGTTATGGACACGGAGAAGAACACTTTCTCCTTCAGCAACATATCGAGGCACGGCTTCAACCACAAGTTTGGAAGAGGTGCTATGGTTACAACACTGAAAATTGGTGTCTGGAAGGGAAAAGACAAAAAGTTGTCACATACAGACCGCTATGTTTGGTGCAAAGATGGTGGTCTCTGTCCTGAGTAGATGGATTTTTTAACTCAGCCTAGAGACTCAAGTATGGATGTATCTATACCACTTAATGAAAGCGAGCAACATGTCCTCCTCCACTCCCTCAGTGCCCCTGAAAGCATCATTTCCTCTACATAGAGGTGTGTCCACGGCTGCTTCCTCACTGCACTTACTCAGACACTGCACATACTCATGCACAGTCAGGTTTGAGATGAAGCCCTGAATTCTGCAGGTCCCAGATTTTTACTTCTCTCTCTCTCTCTCTCTCTCTCTCTCTCTCTCTCTCTCTCTCTCTCTCTCTCTCTCTCCTTGTTTGTTTTTTTAGTTTTTCTCTCTGGATCCAGGTAAGCCCTGACTTCACCTTCTATGTGTTGTTGCTGCTTTTGCTGGCAGTCCACTGGATTGGAGTTGAGTGAGGGCCTGGAACAACCTGATCTTCGGGGCAGGCTCAGATCTTGGAAAACATTGGGGTGTTAGGGTACCCAGTTTTATGTCAACTGGACACAATGTAGAGTCCTTTTGAAAGACAAGGCCTCTGTTGAAAATGTCACCAACACATTAGCCTGTGGGCAAGCCTGTATTATATTTTTAATTAGGGATTGATGGGGGACTGTCTAGACCACTGCAAGCAGTTCCACTATGAGTCTACAAGTCCTGAGTCATATAAGAGCAGAATGAGCAAGCCATAATGAGAAAGCCAGTAAGCAGCACTCCTCCATGGTCTCTGCACCAGTTTCTGGATTTTATTTATGACAATCTCAATTTGGAGCTAATAAATATTGCAGTTTGACATAGACAGCCAAAAAACATCGTTGCCTATCAGCTTTAAGAGGAACTAAGAGTAAAGGACTGCAAATATGGTCCAGGGGGTCAATTTAGTCTAGCCCTCGAAAGATGACAAGGTGTGAGCTCTCTGGTTTAGAGCCCCAAGAGACTAGGAAGAGCCTGACATCTTAGACTGAGTTACCATCAAGGTCTTTCTTGATGCATGTGGACTCAGAAGATGGAGTCTGATCTATGGCCATTTGTCTCTGGCTGTAAAAGACATGTTTGTCTGGCACTAAGTGCTCAAACCTGAACATGGGGACACAGTGCAGATAGAAGTGAGACTCAGACCAGACATGGCAGTCCTGTGTGTCTAAGCCCCACCCAGCAGTGAAGGATCCCAGGAAATCACTTACTGTTAACTTGGATTTCTACATGTGCTTCTTCACTCTTCATATCTGTACCCAGTACTCGTAGGGTGTACAGTCCAGCATCCTTTTGAGTGACATTTTCAATCAGCAGGGATCCATCACTATCCAGCTTCTCTCTACCGCTGTATGCAGGCCCAAACACACTTGACTTCCTGCCTATTATGTATCGGCCAATCTCAAGGTGCCTGTGCACGGTCATCCCTTTGAACCATGCAAAGCCTTGAAGATTCTCTGGGATATTGTGGACATGTAGAATAACATATTGCCCTTCAGTAACAATGGAGGGGAATGATTCAATACTGGGCTGGGAAGAGGTGACCAAGCGCCCACAGTCCCAAAGGAAGACTAGAAGGAAAGAGAGAGAGGCAATAAATTGGTACCATCAGTTTTTTTGTGAGATGAGACACCATTCTAAGCAGGTATGTTCATTACTGACCCTAGCTATGTGTCTCCCCATCCAACTCTGTGTCCATGCACTTGTATGTTTCATAGTTTGTTGCTCTCTCTTCAGGTGTCAGAACGGCCCTGGCTCACTGCTCTCAGATCCCTGCTACATTCAATGTAGACTGGTATTGGCATGATGCTCCCCATCTCTTCCCCTACAGACCCTGAGATTTTACTCTCTGACTTCTTAGTGGTGGTAGTAAAGTTCTTGTTCTTGTTGTTGCTGCTGCTGCTGCTGCTACTGTTGTTATTGTTTGCTTCCTCTTGTAGTTCCAGAAAACATCCAGCTTTCTTTACTGATCTATTTTAGACTGGGACATCATAAGAACCATGATTTGTCTTATATTTTTAAAAAAATATTACCTAAAAAAAATTTAGCTACCTGTGAACAATAAATAAGGAATGAATGAATGAATGTGCAGGACCTTGTGGCCATGAATTCCCTTAAGAAAATCATAGACTCGATAAATCATTGCATTTGCTTTGGTTTTTACAATTATTTACAAATTATATTTTGTATGAGATTGAATACAAGGACTACTTCAGTATGGGTGGGTGCAGAACACAGAACTTAGGTGGAGTTCAGAAGTCTTCTGCTCATTGGTCTCTGCTTATCAGAATATGAAACAAATGTATATATTCATTCAAAAATGTCACTGATCAACACCACCTTGGTTTCTTATTTGGGATGTCAGAGCTGAGAACAACAGTCCAGAATACTGAGGCCATGCTGATTAACATGGGTAAGAACAACCTCTCCCTCTCCCTCTCCCTAATTTTTTCATTCGTTAAGATCCTCCTGCTACTGCTGCTGCTGCTAAGCCTCTGGCCCCCTGTGTCTTCTCCACTCTAAGCCCTGAGACTCCTCTCAGCTACTTCTGCCTCTCAGGGGACTCCAGACAGTAGATGAGTTCTCCCCTCTCACCTGTGAGCATGAGCCCCTGAAAGGTGGTAAGCCCTTTGCAGAGGGTACAAAAGATGCCTGCCTGGTCTCTGTGGCAAGATCTGTCTTTCTGTGGCACATATGCTCCAGCACAGCTCCCCAGTTCTCTTTGGCTTCCACTCTCTGATCTGAGCCTCCTCCCTCAAGCAGGATCATCTCCAAGAGTCACACGGTCTGATGGTGTTGCTCTATAGAAACACTGTTCTGTCCCCTCCACTCTTGGGGTTGAGCCATGTCCCTCTCCCCTCCTTTTGTTTCAGTTATCCACAACACAGAGTGAGCACCAAGACTGATGACCATCCCTGCGGTCTGAGATAATAGAAGATGACACTGAGGCTTATCTCTGCTGTATCCTGACCTTGGTCAGTCATCTCCAGAAAGGGAAACTCTGCACAATTGTGTGACACAGCAACTGGGCTATGCACTCCATCTTCCCCGTGTTCTTGATGCACTGGAAAGATGGAATTTGACAGGGATGCCTGTGAGATTTCAAAGGGACAAGCTGAATACTGTGTGGGAAAGGGGACACATCTATTCTCATGGGAGTCATCAGTCAGAGTTATGACCCAGGACAAAGGCCCAGGATGTGTCAGGAGTCTCATATCCTGGGTGTGCTGGTGGAGGTGACCTGAGTCCTGGAGAAAAGCTGAGCTCTTTCATCCCATACAAGATTTCAAGAGAATTCTCCCAATCCCTGTACTTGCTTGACTGTGTGGTGGGTCTGCCTATGAGCTCCCTGGTATTTCTGAGAGGCCTTGGGCCTCTGTCTAATGGATTCTCTGTGGCTATCCTATATTTCCCAAAGGAAATACATCAAAGAAGTAATTGGACATGACCCCTTGGCAGTGTAGCAGACAAATTAAGCAGACAGCAGATCTGAGAATGAATTGACAGTGACTTCCATGTTGATAGAACTGTGGGTGGATCCCTGCTTCTAGGTAAATTCCTGGTTCAGGCAAATATTTTTCTGGGTGTTGATTTGTGTCCTGATGTTGCAAGTACTGACCACTAGGGGAACTGGAGTTTATGTCTGGGGAGCTGTCCCCAGCTTAGTCTATTCCCATTTGCCTGTGGAAAGAATTCCCTGAGCTAGGCCAGGCCTGTCACTTATCTGTATCTCTAGTCGAAAGAAACCCACCCAACACCCCGAGTTCACAAAGAATCACTTACGGTTCACATGGAGGAATGTGGATGTTGTTGATACAGTTTCTGCATGTTTATTGAAGGTACGTAGGGTGTAATAACCTCTGTCCTTCTGGGTGGTATTGTGGATCATCAGAGATCCATTGCTGTACAATGTCTCTTTGTCACTGTGTATATGTATGTCGGAGGTCACTGCATACAGTGCAATTCCACGTTTCCTATTTGTCCTCCCTTTAAACCAGGCAAAGGCTGTAAGATTCCCTGGCAGATTATTGACAAGGAAAAGAACATCTTCTCCTTCAACCACTTGGGGTGGCAATAATTCAATGGTGACTTTGGAAGTGGTAGACAGGTAACAGCAGGTTAAAAGGGAGGCTAAAGGGAAAAGA
>NC_034608.1:12617177-12618427 GCF_900095145.1 Mus pahari | reverse complement strand
TACTCAAGTGTAATTTAAATGATTTTACACTCACTTATGTATGCTAGATGTGTGTTTCTGAAGGCAGGTGTCTCAGACTGCCCATGTGAAGGTGTATGCTGCAAACCTGTGTGGAGGTACATGTCTCAGTGTGAACATGTGCAGGTGCAGGCCACAGAACCTGTGTGGAAGGCAAAGAGCCAACAGGATTTTGTTCTCTCCATCTACCATGTGGGAGCTGAGGATTGAGTTCAACTTGTCAGATCTCCACACACTGTGCCATATTGCCGCCTACCTCTGTTTGATTTTTATTTGGAGAGTCACTTCAATCTTTAGAATATGGAAGTCAGTTTACTTGACTGTGAGCATGGAGTGCTTGCAGATTTTTCCCTATTCTCAGCCTCTCCTGACTGCTGAGAGGTTATGGCTGCTAAGCCTCTGTCTTTCACTGTACCTTCTGCCTCCTGAAGGCAAACAGAAACCTCAAGTCTCATCTCTTGATCCTATCCTCTTTAGGAAACTCTAGCATACCTCTGTGTTCCTTGCTACCCCCAGTCAGAGTGGGCACCCTTACCTGTGAGCAGAACCCCCTGCCATGGGGTACACCCCTGGCAAAAAAGCAAACCAGACACCTTCATATCGCTTCTAACTGTGTGGTCTTGCCCCTGAGAAGAACAGCTTCACCTCCAACAGGGCACCAGCCTCGCTTTTCCTTTCTTCTGAGATGAATATCTTCTCAGGCCGGAGAACTTCCAGAATAAAAGAGGTGATGTGTGGTGAGGTCTGTGTCCACAGCACTGCTCTGTCCCTTCCACTCTGAGTCCTGCCCCTCATCCCGCTCAGCTTCCCTTTACATTTCTCCTCCAAGCAACACATTGAGCAACAAGGCTGATAAGCATCCCCGTGCCCTCAGGGACCACAGCTCATCCCAGGGCCGACATCTGCTGTGACCTGTCCTTGGGTCTCAGATCATCAAAGGCAGACACTCCATCCTGCCACAGAGACACAAAAACCCAGCTGGACTCCCACTCTGCCCTGTGTTCTAAGTGCTTTGGGGTGGTGGGATTTCTTTACTCCAAGCAGAGATGTCTATGAAAGTTACAAAGAAACCAGCTGCGTGAAAACTAATGATAAAGATAAATCCTTTATCACTAATGTAACCAGTTAAGTTCCAGATCCAGAAGGGGTAGTTGTGTGAGGATTTTCTTTTTTTTATTTATTTATTTATTTATTATTATTATTATTTTCTTTATTTACATTTCAAATGCTAT
>NC_034608.1:12605277-12615298 GCF_900095145.1 Mus pahari | reverse complement strand
ACTGTTCTCGGGCGCACACCCCTCCTCGGGTGGGGAAAGGCGCTGGATGCCGGGGGGCTACTCCCAGGCGAACACCCCTCCTCGGGCGGGGAAAGGTGCCGGTGCCGGGTCAGCCTGGGGACTGCCGCCAGGCGAACACCGTGTGAGGATTTTCATGTCCGCCTTGTTGCAATGAGGTGGCCTATGTGTCCTGGAAAGTACTGTGAGCTCTTTCTTTCTATGGATAGTTTCAAGGCAACCTTCTAGCATTGTGTGTTGGCTATGCTATGTGCAGGCCCATGTCATCTCTGGTCTTCCTGGGAAATCTCTGATCACTGTCTGGGTGAATATCCAGTAATAATCTTGCCTTTCCCTATTAGAGATGCCAGAAGCCAGAATAATTTCAAGTTCCTAAGTGTGGAAAGGTACTCTCAGATACCAGAAGCAGACAGTAAGTCATAGGAGAGTCTAGAGAGGGAGCTCCATGTTAGTACAGACAGGAATGGAAACCACTCTCCAAAGCAAGAGGATCGTGGCTCAAGGAAACAATTTTCTGAGTGTGGGTGTATGTCCTGATTTCACCCCCTGGAGATCATGGGGAAAACTGCAGACTCACTGTATAGGGCTACATTAGAGTTGGTCAGCAAGATGGGCAAATGTGACCTCACCTTGATCCCTTCAGTAAAGCTGGGATGCAGGACCTGTCATCTTTCTCACTGTGCTCTACAGAACTCCTATTTCTATCTAATGTGAGTCTAGGCACAGCTCCAGATTCTGGAAATCCTTGCACTAAAATTGAAGTAATGTGCACCAGAGGAGGAACATTGCTGTAGGAGACAATTCTTTTCAGACTCACAGAAGTAGACAGTAGCATAGGGGCTGCACATGCACATTCGGACCAATCTCTGGTATCTAAATCCTTCCTTCTCTTCAGCCACAGGAGTCCGAGTGGGTCTGCTGTTAAGTAGAGAGAATATTGATTCAAACAGATGCATCTGCTGCTCTTTCTGACTCACTAGACTTCTTTGTCTTGTGGTTACAAAACACTCTGAGCAAAAAAAAGCTGAGGAGAGAGTCAAGGAGTCATTTCCTTTCCGTGTCTGGGTCATTTTACAATACTGAAAGAAATCAAGACAGAAAATATGCTGCTTGTTATAGGCTCACTCACTGGCTCACTACCTGGATCAGGCATAGCTAGCTCTCTTGTGCAGTCAAGGAAAATCTGCCCATAGATGGCACTTCCAACAGTAGCCTAGGGTTTTTGCATCTATTAAAATGACCCATCATGTCCACAGCCCAACCTAATAATGACAGTTATTTAGTTAAGACACTTTTGCCCCCAATGTAAATTTGGTGCTTGTCAATCTAACAGTTAGTGCTATCTGGGACACTGTTTCAAACTGTCAAGTCCTCTTCCTCCACAATGAGACTGCACGGGAAGTTTCCCATTCTCCAACTCAATGCCCCTCTCTGTTTGCTGTGGTCATCACATGTGCTGGTGTCCACAGCCTCACACAGCTGAACCCTCAGATTCAGGGTACTGCTCAAGGACATATACCCTGGGTTTCACTTTCCTCATTTCCAAGATCCTGAGCTCAGGGTCATTTTGACACTCTGATGTCCACCACAGACATTGTGAAGAGTAAGTGAAACAGCATCATCAAAACACTAGCTTCATCCTGATTTGAGACAGGCCTCCCAGGCAAGTTCATCACCTGCCTCTTCTGGCTCCATTTGAATCAGAGCAGAGGTCAATCATCAGCTAAGACAAGACAGGATGTGGGGGCATCTGGGATAAAGGAACATGATCATGCTTCAAAGTTCTGGGTGGTCCTTCTGGGTCATAAAGAATGGAGATCACAAAAGCAAATGAAGGAGAGGGGAAGGCAAGAGTGAGTACCAGGGAAAAAAAAGATCTACTTAAATACAAGTATCTTAGTTAGGGTTTTACTGTTGTGAACAGACACCATGACCAAGGCAACTCTTTTTTATTGGTTATTTTATTTATATACATTTCAGATGTTATCCCCTCCCCAGTTTCCCCTCTACAAGCCCCCTATCCCTCCTCCTCCCCCTGCCTCTATGAGGGTGTTCCCCTACCTGCCCATCCATTCCTGCCTCAGTGGCCTAACGTTCCCCGATCCTGGATCATCAAGCCTCCACAGAACCAAGGGGCTCCCCTCCCAGTGATGACAGATAAGGCAATCCTCTGCTAAGGATAAGGCAATATCCTGCTGGAGCCATGAGTACCCTCTGTGTACTCTTTGGTTACTGGTTTAGTCCCTGGGAGCTTTGGATGGTCTGGTTGGTTGATATTGTTGTTCTTCCTATGAGGTTGCAAACCCCTTCAGCTTTTACAGTCCTTGCCCTAACTCCCCCACTGGGGTCCCTGTGCTCAGTCCCACATTTGGCTGTGTACATCCACATCTGTATTGGTTCATACCTGGCAGAACCTCTCAGGGAACAGCTATACCAGTCTACTGTCAATAAGCACTACTTGGCATCAGCAATAGTGCCTGGGTTTAGTGTCAGAAGATGGGATAGATCCCTAGGTGGGGCAGTCTTTGGATGGCCTTTCCTTCAGTTTCTGCTCCACTCTTTGTCCCTGCATTTCCTTTAGACAGGAGTAATTCTGGATTAATATTTTTGAGGTGGGTGGGTAGCCCCATCCCTCAACTGGTGGCCATGCCTATCCACTGGATATGGTCTCTACAGGTTCTATCTCCCCTTTGTTGGGTATTTCTGCTAATGTCCTCCCTGTTGGGTCCTGGAAACCTCTTGGGCCCCTGGCATTTGGGACTTTCTAGTGGCTACCCCCAGTTCCCTCTCCCCCACTGCTACACACCTACTTTCAAACTCCTGACCCTCTGTAATTCTCCTCCATCCGCACCCATATCTGAACTGACCCCTCTTTTTCCCCTCCCCCTCCTCTCTCCCTCTACTTCTGAGAGATTACTCTCTTCCTCCTACTGAGCAGTACTGTAGCATCCACACTTTGGTGTGATCTTTCTTCTTGGGTTTCATATGGTTTGTGAATTGTATCATGGGCACTCTGAGAGTCTTTTTGGCAATATCAGTGAGTACATACCATGTGTCTGCTTTTGTGACTGGATTATCTCACTCAGGATGATATTTTTAAGTTCCATCCATTTGCCTGCAAATTGCATGAAATCGTTGTTTTCAATAGCTGAGTAGTACTCCATTATATAAATATAACACATTTTCTGTATCCATCCCTCTGTTGAGGGACTTCTGGGTTGTTTCCAGCTCCTGACTATGATAAATAAGGCTGCCATGAACATAGTAGAGCATGTATGCTTGTTACACATTGGAACATCTTTTGGGTATGTGCCCAGGAGTGGTATAACTAGGATTCAGATTAGTAGAAGAGTACTCGTGTAGCATGAGGGAGCCCTGATCCACACCAGCACACACACATAAAACAACACAGTGTACATGTATGTGTTCACTAGGTCTGAATCTGAAATGTCCCCTGTGTCTCCATCACCCTAAGCCTCTCCAGGTGGCAGAAGTCCCTCCAACTTGTTCTAGCTTAATGCTGGGACTGGCTGCATGTACTTAAGCTAGACCAGGATGCATTACCCACACTAGGTATCTCTGCCATAGGTTAGTGTCACTGCCCCAAAGGGGACAGAATGTCCTGGCTATAGCCATCTGTTATTAGGAAGTTACGGTCATGATAAATGAGAAATTACTTACAATTAATATTCAGGTTAAATGGGCCATATCAGTTGGAACTCGCTAAGATCCAGGTTTCACTCTCATAGGGTCCTGTGTCAGTCATGGCATTGAGTAAATTGACAGACTAGCTGCCTTCTCACAGCTTCAGCCTGACACCTTTTGAAAGGATTTGTCCTCCACAGGTAGGTTTATCCTGAGTCTCCGGTTCATGCTTTAAGGCTACCATCCTCACCCTCCGTGGGTTTAGAACTGTTACCTGTGATGATGTATTACATAGCAGTGCTGTGCTGACAATAGAGAGAAAACAGCACCCCATGAGACCTCTGATCCTCTTTTAATGGTTGTTTGTCTTTCTAACATACACCTCAAATCCACTCTCTTAGAGAACCGGGCAGGAGCACTCACATGCAGAATCAGGAGCAGGTGAGTGCTCAGAGTTGGTGGCTTGTGTGCTATGTGGAGAAATCAGTCTTTGTCATACAGAAAGTGAGCTCAAGACCTGGATGACACTGTCATAGGATCTGGAGTCAGAGCCCCATTGACTTCCTGGTCCTCACTGACCCACTGCCTGCCTGCCACCACAGAGCACTGTGTACCTTCAGTTACACTGACCTCCACTGCTGAGCTTGGGTCATTGCCCTCCAAGGCATTTCTGTTCAGGGCAATGCTTTTCTATAGATAGTACAGCATAAGACTTCCCATTGATCTTCTCTGAGAAGCATCCACAGCCTGTCCTCTTGTGTGCACAAAATCTCACACATGAGACCATTCAGCTAACTACCCAAGGTGTACCATAACATGGGCCAATCATTCCAGGCATTCGATGATTCGATGATTGAGATGATTCACAAGGTACCAAAAGGCAAAGGATAAATTTCAGAATGATCTAGGAGAAGAAAGAGAATGTAGGGAGCAGTCGAGCATTAAACA
The DNA here is from genome assembly GCF_900095145.1 of Mus pahari. Classification (NCBI taxonomy): domain Eukaryota; kingdom Metazoa; phylum Chordata; class Mammalia; order Rodentia; family Muridae; genus Mus; species Mus pahari. The sequence goes on along the minus strand of NC_034608.1, from coordinate 12,610,687 downwards.
GAACCATTATTTGTCATGGTCTTTAATGTGTCTTGCACAGTTCAAAACCATAAAGAAGTATTTCTGAAATGCAGGTGACTGTTTTCTTTCTGCTAATATTTGCATGTGTATGGTTATTTTCACTGCTTGTATATCTGTGTACCACAAGAATGTCTGGTGCCCACAAAAGTCAGAAAGGGACATTGGAAACATTGGAAATGGAGTTACAGGGTGGATATGGCTACCATGGGTGTGCTGGGAACAGAACTTGGCTCCTTTACAAAAGCATCCAGTGCTCTTAACCACTGAGCCATCCTTCCAGGTAGATATTTTCAGACACAGATCTGACTGGTAGAAGGTAGTAGAGCAAGAACTTGTTGTAACTCAGCCTGGAAGTACAGGTATGTTTGGAATATATGGCTGGAGATTTGGAATGATAACTTTCTGCCTATGAGACCATTGTTACTAATACCAAGGATCTACGGTCAATCTCTGCAAGGATCATTTCTCTAAAACACTCTATAGTGTAAGATGAGTGACAGATGCTAAATTTGTTTGAAGTCAGTGACTCCCTGAGCATGAAGAGCCTGGTGCTGGATGCAGAATATACTGAGAGAGACAAAGCAAAGTCCTGTTCATTATGCTCCAGGAGAAGTGAGAACTGCACATCAGAAAACACATGATTTTCTGTCTGGTATGTGGGCTATGGAGTCCTGAAATTCTACAGAAGTTCCCCCAAAGGCAGGTGGCTTAGTTTTAGAGTCAAATCTAATTGTCCATTTGTTTTCATTTCCTGGACAAAATCTCCCATCTAGGTGCAGATGATGAAAATTAATATCGTCTCCTCCCTCTTCTAAAGACCTGAGAAGTCCTCCAAGGTGGAGACACTGTCACTCCTTTGGAGACACTGATATTCTTCTGCAGTCCATCAGAATGATTGGGTAGTGGCCTGGGTACTGGTGCAGTTTTGATATCCATGCTGAGACTCAGAAGTTACCCAGGTGATCTAAACTATCATGACAATGCACTGGATGGTCCCATGAGCTAGGAGATTCAGACAGTTAATAAATCATTCCAGATCTTGGGCGCAAACTCAGAGGGCCCTAGCACACCCAGGATCTTGAGATCACTGGTGAGTGGAACGCAACATCTGTTCCGAAAAACCCAGAGGGTCTTGTGCTAGCAGGAGCAGGGACAAAGGAAACCTGCCTGACCAGCAGCTGGAGTTCGTTCCAGTCGGTGCCAGCCCCATGCCATCTTGGGTGCAAACTCAGCAGGCCCTAGCACACCCAGGATCTTGGGATCACTGAAACAAGTCTACACAGGAGAGTACATGGGCAGCAGAAGCAACAGAGCTTCTTGGACAGGGTCCCTTCAGGCCTTCATCCTCAGCCAAGAGGCAGAGCAGAGACACAGACCTTCCCTGCCAGAAGAGAGTCAGCCTCCAGGGCGGGCTCTGACCCCAGGACTCAGGATGTGGATCTGAGCTCCAGACTTCTGGGCACCTTGCCTACAAGAGGAAAGCTTGCCTACAGAGAGTACTCTGACCACCGGGACTCAGGAGAGAGTTGGACTCCCAGGGGTGCTGACAGAGGTTAAAGAATCATGGGAGGAGCAAGTTCCAGCCAGAGACAGCAAAAACAGCTAACACCAGAGATAACCAGACGGTGAAAGGCAAACTTAAGAATCTTACTAACAGAAACCAAGATCATTCAGCATCAGCAAAACCTAGTACGCCCAACACACCCAAAGAGCAAGATTCGGATTTAAAATCATATCTCATGATGCTGATAGAGGATTTTAATAAAGGACATAAATAACTTCCTTAAAAATAAAGGAGAGCCCTGCCCCGGGCCCTGCCCCCGACCCGCGCGAGGCTGGGGCAGTGGGAGGGGTGGTGGGGGCAGACAAAGCGGCTAATAAATGGGCGCGCCCTTCGCGCTGTCCGCAGCCTGTCACACTGTCCGCAGCCTGCAGGCCCGCACCACGGAGCCGGTGCCTCAGGTGTCTGATGGGCCTAGAGTTTGGAGCGAGAACTGGGAAGCAGAGCTCTAGAAGCATGGAGAGGATAAGTGGCTATGGTCACTGTCTCTTCACCCCATGTCTATGTTTTTTATGTACCTGGCTTCAAATACTTTAGTTTCTACTTCTGGTTGACCTGCTGAGAGGAGGAGATAGGAAATGAAGGACTGTGTGTACCCTCAGGATGGTGGGGCTCCTGTCTTGGAGAAGAGGTAGAAGTCTGTGCTGCATGCATTGGTGTATACAGTCTGTGCTGCATGCATTGGTGTGTACAACAAGTATTTGGTTGCAGTACTCCTTCAGAACAGCACTCCATGCCCTGTGACAGTGTGCTTGTGTGAGCAACATACTTGGCTTTCCAGTGACATTCATGGTCAGCCATAGTAAACAGCCTAGAAAATGAGAGTATGAAAAAGTGAATAAAATCTACTTTAGGGTTCGCAAGTAGACATTATAAGCAGTTTTTATTAACCTAAGATGTAGGAATGATAAAGCAACCAGGATAATTATGGTTGGTCATGGAGGATAAGCAAGAAACTTGTCCCAAGGGGGACAGTGATTTTGTTTCTGACAAAGTAAATTTCAAAACAGAGGAGGAAGATGATGATCAAATTCCTTGTCACAGTTTGGAACAAGTGGACTTTAAAAGTGAGTCAGAGGATATGAGACAGACCGACAGTGGCAATGAGCAGGCAGAAATCAGGTCAGCAAGCTGTGCCTGTCAGCCCTCTGGATGACTATGGGTCACTCTTCTCCCGGTATAGTAGCACACTGTACAACGTAGTCATGGAAGCTGTGACCCAGAGCCTTCTTTCCAGTCGACACATAAGCTCCCAGAAGAAGTCTCCAGCCTGGAAGCATTTCTTCATTTCCCCTTGAGACAGCACTAAGGCAATCTGCACATACTGTATGAAAGAGTTCAGCAGGGGCAAGAATGAAAAAAGACCTGAGTACAAGTTGCCTCATGAGACATGTGAAGCAGGCACACCCACCAAGCTCATTCAAGAAAATGGAAGTCTGTCAGCAGAGTCCTCCTTTTCCCCTCCCTCTCTTTTGCTTCCACCCCAGCCTGCAGAGGTGGGAGACCTGGGCACTGTGCTCTCATCTGTCAGACTTGTCCAGAAAATGGCTCCCGAGAGCCCATCCCCTGACCAAATAGTGGAAGAGTCTGTGACTGGAGTCTCTTCTGAAGAGTGTCTTATGTGTCTGTCACTGAGAAGTACAGCAGAGAGGAGGCCCTGGCAGGTTCCTCCCCCAACCTCTCCATGCTCCATTATGACGACACTTCAGAAACCATGGCAGACAGAAACCTTTCCCTTCCCAAAAGCACATCTGGGTCCAGGAGGAGGTCAGCCATCTGGAAGCACTTCTATTTGTCACCCCTTGATAGCTCCAAGGCTGTCTGTGTCCACTGTATGAATGAGTTCAGTAGAGGGAAGAATGGGAAGGACCTGGGCACAAGCTGCCTCATCAGGCACATGTGGAGAGCACATCGCTCCATTGTACCATTGAAACCTCAGTACTCTTTACCCTCCCCTTCCTACTTCTCTAGAACAGCTATCCCAGGTATGTATGACAATGTGAAACAGATAATTATGTCACATCTGAAGGAAGCTGAGAGTGGTGTGGTTCACTTCACCTCTGGAATATGGATGAGTAGCCAAACTCGTGAATACCTGACCCTTACAGCTCACTGGGTCACCTTTGCATCCGCTGTCCGACCACATTGTGAGGACGGACCACCATTGCTCAGCACTTTTAGATGTGTCACAGATCGACTGTGACTTTAGCGGCTGCTTGTGGACGTTGTACATCGTGGTGCGCACTAGGCTCCGCACCACGATGTACAACGTCCACAAGCAGCTGCTTGTGGACGTTGTACATCGTGGTGCGCACTAGGCTCCGCACCACGATGTACAACGTCCACAAGCAGCCTCAGAGGACACTGCCACCTCCAATGGCTGTGACTCAGGGTCCCCACTTAAAGACACTGGCACAGAGGAGAACCTGTGGTCACTCACACCGATAAAGAGAGATCAGAGAGAAAAGCTACCTGAAGACATGGTGCTTGCATATTTGGAGAGAGAGGTGCTGGAACACAGCTGTGACCCACTTACCTACTGGAACCTGAAGCGGTCATCATGGCCTGGCCTGTCTACCTTAACAGTCCGATTTCTGGGCTGTCCCCAAGTACAGTCCCCTCAGAAAAGCTGTTCAGCACACCCATGGATGCTGGCAGCTTTGGCCAGCCCAGGCTCATGATGGAGCATTTTGAAAAGCTCATCTTTTTAAACATGAATCTCCCTTTAATATGCTTTCAGTATTGAACTCAGAGATGGAGCCACCAGACTGGAAACGAGCTTCAGAGTACCACTATTGTACCGGGGCTGACTTGCCAGGCAGGGCCATGCGGGGCACCAGACCAGGCATCTGGGACTACCTGCCCATTCTCACCATAATCTCCACATGTGCCTTACTCCTCCTTCAGGCCAGGTGTCCAGGTGCGTTTCCAGAAGCCCACTAGAAACAAAGTCTTGGCAATTATGAAATAGGGTGATCAGGTTTAAAACTATAAAGGTTTTTTGTTTTGTTTTGAGGGGGTAGTAATCTGTTTTACTAGAATGAAAGGAAGATGGAAATAATTTTATTGTGTAGGGTTTTTATTCAGTTGTGTAAAAACCANAAATCAGGTGCTGTATTTTAATTAAATATTTTAATTGCAACAAAACAGCTTTTGTGGCTGTTAAATGAAACCTGTAAATAGGAGGTGGAGGTTAAGCCGTCCTGACTGAACAGTCCTTAACCACAGGCTCCAAAAGTATGTCCTAGAGAGAATATTCTGGAAGCTGTTTACATTACAGAACCAGGCATCTGAAAACAAAACTGAACTTGGGCATATTATGGAGTGTCAATCACATGGCTAATTGGTCATGAGAATGTCCCCATGTCAGGTGTTGCATTCAGGTTTTACACGGTCAGCTGACTCAGAGATTTCCCGATTATCATGAGCCCCTTGAAATTGGATCCAAGTTTTAAAGTCAAGCTTAGGACTTTACCAGTGCATGATATATCATGTTTACAATAGATGGCCTGTTGATCAAATCTCCATGCCTCTGATTTACTTTTTGCATCTCTATACAACAAAGCTATCTGATAACAAGTATGCACTGAGCCCTCACAGTTTGACCAGATATAGCTCAGATCCTGCTTTGAGAAGGTAGCTTGTTGACAGGGAAAGCACTTGTTTGTTGCAGTCATGAGAAAAGCCTTAGGCATTTAGATTTTTTTTCCTATGATAGAGAAGCCTCAACTATCATTGGGACATTATAGAATCCCAAGGATATCAAAATGAAGTATCAGCTATCAGACTCTTTACCAGACTCCAAAGTTTTTGCTTATGTCTAAAAAA
>NC_034608.1:12601371-12604869 GCF_900095145.1 Mus pahari | reverse complement strand
AAAAACCAAAAAAAAAAAAAAAAAAAAAAAAAAAAAAACAGGAGAACACAGGTAAACAGGTAGAAGTCCTTAAAGAATTACAGGAAAACACAGCAAAACAGGTAGAAGCTCTTAAAGAGGAAACATAAAAATCCCTTAAAGAATTACAGGAAAATACAACCAAACAGGAGAAGGAATTGAACAAAAATATCCAGGATCTAAAATATGGAAGTAGAAACAATAGAGAAATCACAAAGGGCAACAATTCTAGAGATAGAAAACTTAGAAAAGAGATCAGGAGTCATAGATGCAATCATCCCCAACAGAATACAAGAGATAGAAGAGAGAATCTCAGGTGCAGAAGATACCATAGAAAACATTGATGCAACAATCAAGTAAAATGCAGACTGCAAAAAGACCCTAACCCAAAACATCCAGGAAATTCAGGACACATTGAGAAGACCAAATCTAAGGATATTAGGTATAGAAGAGAGCAAAGATCCCCAACTTAAAGGACCAGTAAATATCTTCAAAAAGGTTAGAGAACAAAACTTCCATAACCTAAAGAAAGAGATGACCATGAACTTACAAGAAGCCTACAGAACACCAAATAGATTGGATAAGAAAAGAAATTCCTCCAATCACATAATAATCAAAACACCAAATGCACAAAACAAAGAAAGAATATTAAAAGCAGTAAGGGGAAAAAGTCAAGTAACATAAAAGGCAGACCAATTAGTGTTACACCAGACTTCTAACCAGAGACTATGAAAGCCAGAAGATCCTGGGCAGATGTCATACAGACCCTAAGAGAACACAAATGCCAGCCCCAGCTACTATACCCAGCAAAACTCTCAATTACCATAGGTGGAGAAACCAAGATAGTCCATGACAAAACCAAATTTACCCAATATCTTTCCACAAATCCAGAACAACTAAGGATTATAGATGGATTATGCCAACACAAGGAGAGAAATTACACCCTAGAAAAAGCAAGAAAATAATCTTTCAAAAAAAAAAAAAAAGAAGATATCCACACAAGCATAATTCTACCCCTAATGACAAAAATAACAGGAAGCAACAATCACTTTTTCTTACTATCTCAGCATCAATGGGCTCAATTCCCCAATAAAAATGGACAAATAGACTGGTTATGTAAGGAGACTCAGCATTTTGTTGCATACAGGAAACACACCTTATTAACAGACAGACACTAACTCATCGTAAAAGGATGGCAAAAAAAGTTTTTCCAAGCAAATGGACCCAAGAAACAAGCTGGAGTAGACATTCTAATATCAAATAAAATCAACTTTCAACCAAAAGTTATCAAAAAAGATAAGGAAGGACACTTAACACTGGTCAAAGGAAAAGTCTACCAAGAGGAGCTCTCAATTTTGAACATCTATGCTCCAAATGCAAGGGCACACACTTTCATAAAAGAAACTCTACTAAAGGTCAAAAGCACACATTGCACCTCATACAATAATAATGACAGACTTCAACACCCCACTTTCAACAATGGACAGATCCTGGAAACAGAAACTAAAAGGAGACACATTGAAACTAACAGAAGTTATGAACGAAATGGATTTAACAGATGTCTACAGAATATTTCATCCAAAAAAAAGAATATACCTCTTTTCAGCACCTCATGGTACCTTCTCCAAAACTGACCACTTTTTTGGTCACAAAACAAGCCTCAACAGATACAAGAAGACTGAAATAATCTCATGTATCCTATCAGATCACCATAGACTAAGGTTGGTCTTCAATAGCAACAAAAACGACAGAAAGCTCACATACACATGGAAGCTGAACAATGCTATACTCAATGATTACTTAGTCAAGGAAAAAATAAAAAAAGAAATTAAAGACTTTTTAGAATTTAATGAAAATGAAGGCACAGCATACCTAAACTTATGGGACACAATGAAAGCAGTGCTAAGAGGAGAACTCATAGCTCTGAGTGCCTCCAAAAAGAAACTGGAGAGGACATACACTAGCAGCTTAACAGAACACCTGAAAGCTCTAGAACAAAAAGAATCAAATAGACTCAAAAGGAGTAGATGGCAGAAAATAATCAAACTCAGAGCTGAAATCAACCAAGTAGAAACAAAAAGAACTAAACAAAGAATCAACCAAAACAGGAGCTGGTTCTATGAGAAAATCAACAAGATTGATAAACTCTTAGCCAGACTAACCAGAGGGCACAGGGACAGCATCCAAATTAACAAAATCAGGAAAGGGAGATAGACTAACAAAAACTGAGGAAATTAAACAAAATCACCAGATCCTACTACAAAAGCCTATATTCAACAAAACTGGAAAACCTGGATGGACAATTTTCTAGACAGATACTGAAAGGAATTGAATTCAAGAAAAGCAAAGAACTTATAGTCAAAAGTACAACATGAGACAAATAGGGCATTANTAGGAACTTGAAGGCCTGAGGCCAGACAGGCCCTGAAGGCCTAGCTGAAAATTTTACAATAACAAGTCCAGGCATGTCCAGGAGAGCCCCTTGTTCGGACATTCCTGAGGATGGTGGCCCCAAGGATAGACATAAACACAGGAACTGTTTTGGGTTATTTTTTTTGATTGACTCAGTGGCCATCTGGCACCCTGGGTCTCGCTGACCCTCCCTGGAATTGTTGATATTACAACCTGCATGTATTATTCTACTGACTTGTAATCAAGCCAATTGTGTGAAGCTGCACCAAGTTCCCCCCAAAATTCCCCCAACCCTCTACCCTCTCCCTATAACTCCCTATAAAAACCCCTAGCTTTTGGGTTTCAGGGTTGATGCCTCTACCTCCTGCGTGAGGTACGCATCAACCCGTGGCCCCGCCATTAAACTGACTCATACTTTTACAACAAGAAGGTCTCTTGTGTTTTTTGGGGGGGATTCCCTGATTTCCCTGGCATGGGTTCAACAATACCAAATACCAAAGATAAATCAGCTTCAGATAAACCATCTAAACAGTTCCATAACCCCTAAAGAAATAGAAGCAGTCATTAAAAGTCTCCCAACTGGGTGCACTGCCTGAGAGAGTGCGGCCTGCAGAAGAGACACAGCTTCTGGGAAAGATCCCATTTCTGGCTCCAGTCATCCAGCACCTTTCCCACCTGAGGAGGGGTGTCTGCCCATGAGGAGTCTCAAGGTCTGAGCTGGCAGGAGAGCCATCTTTGCTCCAGTGCACTGCCAGGGAGAGGGCAGCCTGCAGAAGCAACACAGCTTCTGGGAAATATCCCATTTTTGGCTCCAGAAATCTGGTCCTTTTCCTGCCCAAGGAGGGATGTCTGCCTGGGAGCAGTCTAGGGGTCTGAACCGGTAGGAGGGCCATCTTTGCTCCGGTTCACTTAGGCTCCAGTCTGTGCTGGCGAGAGTGTGGACCGCAGAAGCTACACAGCTTNAGGACAGACAGAAGCAACCTAACTTCTGGGACAGACCCTGTTTCAGGCTCCAGAAATTTGGGCACCTTCCTCGCCAGAGGAAAGGTGGCCACCTGTGAGTGCTCT
>NC_034608.1:12574676-12601360 GCF_900095145.1 Mus pahari | reverse complement strand
CAAGTAGTGGGAGTGGGTGGGTAGGGGAGCAGGGGTGGGGGTGGGGTATAGGGAACTTTCGGGATAGCATTTGAAATGTAAATAAAGAAAATAATAATTTAAAAAATGTTTTAAAAAATACTGGCAAACCAACCCCAAGAACACATCAAAACAATCATTCACCATGATCACGTAGGCTACATCCCAGGGGTGCAAGAATGGTTCAATATACAGAAATCCATCAATGTAATCCACTATATAAACAAACTCAACAGAAAAAAAAAACACTTGATCATCTTATTAGATGCTGAGAAAGCATTTGACAAAAGCCAACACCCCTTCATGATAAAAGTCTTGGAAATATCAGGAATTCAAGGCCCATACCTAAGCATAGGAAAAGCAATCTACAGCAGACCAGCAGCCAATACCTAAACATAGTAAGAGCAATATACAGGAAACCAGTAGCCAACATCAAACTAAGAGGAGAGAAACTTGAAGCAATCCCATTAAAATCATGAACTAGACAAGGATGCCAACTCTCCCCCTACATATTTAATATAGGACTGGAAGTCCTAGCAAGAGCAATTAGATAACAAAAGGAAGTCAAAGGGATACAAATTAGAAAGGAAGAAGTTCAGATATTACTATTTGCAGATGATATAAGAGTATACTTATGTGACCAAAAAAAAATTGCCACCAGAGAACTCCTAGAGCTGATAAAATAACTTCAGCAAAGTGGCTGGATATAAAATTACCTCAAAAAAATCAGTAGTCTTCCTCTACTCAAAGAATAAATGGACTGAGAAATAAATTGGGAAAATGACATCCTTTACAGTAGTCACAAATAATATAAAATATCTTGGTGTGTCTCTAACCAAGCAAGTGAAATATGTGTATGACAAGAACTTCCTGTCTCTGAAGAAAGAAATTGAAAAATACCTCAGACAATGGAAAGGTTTCCCATGCTCGTGGATTGGCAGGATTAACATAGTAAAAATGGCCATTTTACAGATGCAATGTAATCCCCATCAAAATTCCAACTCAATTCTTCATAGAGATAGAAAGAGCAATTCTCAAATTCATTTGGTACAACAAAAAAATGCTTCTCAAGGTCATTAGTAATTAAGTCTGGGACAAGGATCTGGAATAAGGGCTTCCTGGTACTCAACTCTCTGTGAAGATCCCATTTTTTCTCAATCATGACCAACACTGATTTTCTCAGGGTCTCTCTCAAGGACACATTCCTGCTAAGAATCCCAAGAGTCTAGACAGATATCCTCAGCAGATATCCTTGACAGATATCCTTGGCTGAGTTATCCAGCTTGTATCCACTTGCCTACAAGGTGAAGTCAAATGAAGAATTCTGACCATTGCCATTGTTCTCTAACAAGTGTGTCCTGCAATAAATGCTCAAACCTGAACATGGGGCACAATGTAGAGGGAAGGCAGGCACAGGCCAGGCCTGTCACTTATCTGTATGTCTAGTCGAAAGAAACCCACCCAACACCCCGAGTTCACAAAGAATCTCTTACGGTTCACATGGAGGAAAGTGGATGTTGTTGATACGGTTTCTGCATGTTTATTGAAGGTACGTAGGGTGTAATAACCTCTGTCCTTCTGGGTGGTATTGTGGATCATCAGAGATCCACTGCTGTACAATGTCTCTTTGTCACTGTGTACATGTATGTCAGAGGTCACTGCATACAGTGCAATTCCACGTTTCCTATTTGTCCTCCCTTTAAACCAGGCAAAGGCTGTAAGATTCCCTGGCAGATTATTGACAAGGAAAAGAACATCTCCTTGAACCACTTGGGGTGGCAATAATTCAATGGTGACTTTGGCAGTGGTGGACAGGTGCCAGCATGTTAAAAGGGATGCTAAAAAGGGAGAAAAAACTATCAATATTGAGCATCTTCGAGCATCACCTGGCTTAGGTTCTGAGGAGGTGTGTGTAGCCCCTTCTTAATAGAGGTGAACAACATGACTTCCAACCCCTCAGAGTCTCTCACTGTGTTGTCAAATCTCTACGCAGTTCTCTGCTCAGCTGCCTGCCTGGCTTTCCATGCAGCATTCCCATATTAGGTGGGAGGATACCTCTCTGACTGCCTCTTCTAGAGGGTCCTTAGTTTCTGATTTTTATTTTCTGTTCCCTTTGTGCAGCAAGTCACCTCCTCGAATCATCTTCCAGATCCTCTGATTTCTGGTCCACTATAACCAAGAAGGAAGAAAGGAAGGAAGAAAGTATGTCTCCATGGATTTATCTACAGAGTTCCCAAGTTTGGAACTAATGACATTAATTATACTCAAGTGTAATTTAAATGATTTTACACTTACTTATGTATGCTAGATGTGTGTTTCTGAAGGCAGGTGTCTCAGACTGCCCATGTGAAGGTGTATGCTGCAAACCTGTGTGGAGGCACATGTCTCAGTGTGAGCATGTGCAAGTGCAGGCCACAGCACCTATGTGGAGGACAAAGAGCCAACAGGATTTTGTTCTCTCCATCTACCATGTGGGAGCTGAGGTTTGGATTCAGCTTGCATATCTCCACACACTGAGGCATAGTGCCACCCACCACTGTTTGATTTCTATTTGGAGAGTCATGATTAGGAACATCAATCTTTAGAAAATGGCAAGCAGTGTAGTTGGCTATGAATGTGGAAACTTTGAGAGTCTTCTATTCTCAGCACCTTCTTCTCCCAAGAGCTTCTGCCTGCTGAGCCTCTCTGTCCCTCACTGTACCTTATGCCTTATAAAGGCAAACAGAAACCTCAAGTCTCATCTCAGGATCCTGTTCTCCTTGGGAGACTCCAGCATACCTCTGTGTTTGTGTTCTTCTCCTCCCCCACAGTCAGAGTGGGCACCCTTACCTGTAAACACCCCTGGCAGAGAAGCACAGATGTCACCTCCATCTCTCTTCTCACTGTGATGATCTGCCTCTGAGGAGAAGATCTTCACCTCCAACAGAGACTGGTGCCTTCCTCCTTAGGCTCCTCTCGGGCACGAGCACTTCCAGAATATAATATGCTGTGTGTGGTGGGGTCTATGTCCAAGGCACTGCTATGTGCCTTCCATTCTGGGTCCTGTCCCACATCCCTCTCAACTTCCCTTTATGTTTCTCCTCCAAGTAGCACCTTGAGCAACAAGGCTGATTAGTATCCCCGTACCCTCAAAGAACAACAGCTCATCCCAGGAATGACATCTGCTGGGTCCTGTCCTTTGGGTCTGTCAATACCAAAGAAAGCCTCCATCCTGCCTATGTGTCCCTGTGACACAGAGAACCAGTCTGCTCTGTGTCCTCAGTGCTCTGGGAAGGTGGTATTTCCCAGCAGGAAGGTGACAGAGATGCCTAATGAGGGCTCAAAAAGGACCGGCTGAGTGGTGACTAGGGATGAAGATCAATCCTTTATCACAAATGTCAAGTTCCTGATCAAGGAGAGAGATGCAGGGGCAGTTATGTGAGGAGTGTCATGGCCTCAGTGTTGGGAAGTGGTGACCTGTGTGTCCTGGAAAGGACTGTGGGCTCTTTCTTTCTATGGAATGTTTCTAGGAAACCTAGAATTAGGTGTCAACTAAGCTGTGTTTTGTATGAGTCTATGTCCTCTATGGTCTTCCTGGGAAACTTTTCCCTTTGTCTGGGTGATTCCCCAGTGGTACTCTTTCTTTCCCTATGAGAGATGCCAGGAGAGAGAGCACTTTCAGGTTCCCCAGGTGGAAAGTACTCTCAGATATAGGAACAAGCCAGTAAATCAGAGCAGAGTCTAGGGAGGGAGCTCCAGATTAGTAGGGACAGGAATAGAGGCAAGGCTCATAGGCAAGAACATGGCTCAGGGAAAGAATTTTCTGAGTGTTGAGTGTCTTTATATTGTCCCCTGAAGATCAACAGAAGAACTGCAGTCTCAAGTATAGGGATACATTAGGGGTGATCAACAAGTAAAATACAACCTGCCCTGATCCCTTTGACACAGGTGAGATGCAGGGCCCATCATCCTGCTCACTACGCTCTGCAGAACTCCTGTTCCATCTAGTGTAGGGTAGGTCTAAGCAGGCTTCCAGATTTTTTTCCCTGGGAAGCCCAGACTAAAGCTGAAGTAGTGTATATAGAGGATGGGCATTCTCAAGAGGAGCCTTGTGCTCAGAAAATCTAATATAAAGATCCTGAGACATTTCTCTTCAGACTTCAAGCAGCTGCACATGGCCACGGGGGTCTGAGTGGGTCTGTTCTTGAACAGACCATATTGATTCAAGCAGATGTGTCCACTGCTCTTCCCTACACACTGTTCTAGATTTCTGTGCCTTGCTGTTATACAACTTCCTGAGTAAAAGCAGCTTAGAGGAGAGAAAAGGGTCCATTTCTTTCATGGGTCTGGGTCATTTTGCAGCACTGAAGGAAATCAAGGCAGAAAACATGCTGCTTGTAGGATCATTCCCTGGCTTACTCTTTTTCTCAGCTTTAGCTAGCTCTCTTATACAAGCACTATGGATGGTGCTGTCCACAGTAGCCTGACTGCAATGATTAAGACACTTTCTCACACACAAGTCCACAGCCCAACCTAATCACAACAGTTACTTACTTGAAACACTTCTTTCCCCCAAGGTCAATTTGAGCTGTACCGAGCTGATGGTTCATGCTAACTAGGACACTGTTTCAAACTGTCAAATCCTCCTCCTTCATAGGGATATTCCACAAGAAGATTCCCATTCTCCAATTGAGTGTCCCTCTCTGTTTGTTGTGGATATTGCATGTGCTAGGGATGGGTCCACAGCTCACACAGCTGAACCCTCAAATCCAGGGCACTGTTCAAGAACATCTACCTTGGGTTTCACATTTCACATTTCCAAGATCCTGGGCTCAGGGACATGCTGGTGTCCACACAAAAAATAATTGATGAGTAAGTGAAACAGCATTAACAAAACACTGATTTCATCCTGACTCAGCACACGCCTCCCAGGCATGTTCATCACCTGCCTTTTCTGGTGCCGTTGGAATCAGAAAGGTCAATAATCAGCTAAGACAAGACAGGATCTGGGACAGTCTGGGGTAAAGTAATATGAGCATGGTTCAAAGCTCTGGGTGGTCCTTCTGGGTCATAAAGAATGGAGATCACAAAAGCAAGTGGGTGGGAGGGGAAAATATAACTTAGTGCCAGAAAAAATGATCTACTTAAATACCAGTAAAGTTTTTCTGCCTGAAAAGTTTCTCCATCTTGGGGAAAATCCTACTTTACATTCCAAGACCAATCTAGGGCTCCCAGTAGAAATCAGAGATGCAAGAAGAGGAAGAATACACAGAACTAGACTCTTATGAAAGGATTTGGATTTGTTTATGCTCAAGGACAGAGACTGGAAATTAATTTTTGAATCCATCCATGAAAATAAGGCTTCACTACAAAGCTCAATGTGACATTTAAATAATACACTTAACAAGCCCTGTAATTGTCTTCACTGTGGTCCTAAAGAGGCAAATGACTGAGCTCTACAAAAAGAAGATATAGCATCTCCTATTGATGGTATGAGGTTGGGAATAAAGAGCTCTTGATTGGGGATTCCCAGAAAAGCCAAGATTACTATGCAGGTGGGTGAGAGGCTGCTTGGTGGGATATGGTGAAGTTTGACCCTAGATGGAAATGAATATCTCATGAGGATGTAATTGGAGAATCCAGACCAGTTGGAGGAAACAGAATAAAGCCAGATGTGATGTCAGCAGAGGAAAGGGGTAATCCTGGCCTGTAAATAGCTATAGTATCTGTGCTATAATCTCAGTAAGTCAAATCCTAACAAGAGCTGGGATGCAGGTTCATAGAAGAGTGCTCACATAGCATACACTAGGCTCAGTTCATCACCAGCACATACATAAAATACCACCCCCCTGTGCACTCAGTGTTTACTGAGCTTGAGTCTGAGATGTACCCTACGTCTCCATCACTGTGAGTCTCTATAGGTGGGAGAAGTCTCTACAACCCATTCTAGCTCAATGCTGGGCCTGGTTGCATGAACTTGGACTAGGCCAGGATACCCTGGCCAGGCTAGGTATCTGTGTCATAGATTAATGTTACCACTCCCAAGAGGAACAGGTGTCCTAGATCTAGTCATCTGTATTTTGGAAGTCACAGCATGATGAAATGTAAATTAATCACACTGAACATGTGGGTTGAATGGGTCACATCATATGAGACTCCAAGTTTCACTCATAGGGTTCTGTGTCAATCATGACATTGAGTAAAGTAACAGACCAGTTGCCTTCTCACAGCTTCAGCCTGTCACCTCCTGAGAAGTTTTGAACATTTATCCTCCACAGGTAGGTTATAGTCTGAGTCTCAAGTTCACACTTTACAGCTACCATCCTCACCCTCCATGGGGTTAGAATTGTCTCTTGTGATGGTGGCTTTTGGTAGCAGGGATATACAGACAACATAGAGAGAAGCTGGCTCCCTGTGGGACCTCTGATCCTTACAAAGTTGTTTTTCATCCAATGTTGGTCTTTCTAGCATCCACCTCTGATCCAGAGAAACAGGCATAAAATTAATCACAGGCAGATGCAGGAGGAACTGAGTGCTCAGAGATGGTGGGCCACCTGTGCTGCATTGGAGAAACAGTCTTGGTGCCATGTGAGCTGAGCTTCAGAGCTTGATGGTAGAGACATAGGATAGGAGTCAGAGCTACAGTGTCACTCCTGATCTGTGCTGACCTACTGCCTGCCTGCACCACAGAATACTGAGTCCCTCCAGCTACACTGGCCTCCACTGCTGTTCAAGTCTATCCTCCAGATAGGACAGAATGAGACTGCCCATTGAGCTTCCTTGAGAAGCATCCACACCCTATCCTCAGGACTTGTATATGACAAAATCTCACACATGAGACCAGGCGTGTGACTAGCATTAAGTAACTACCGTAGGCTACACCAAAATGTGAGCCAATCCTCCCTGGTGTTCGATGGTGACTGACATGAGGCACAGGACCCAAAAAGGCAAAGAATGATCTAGGAGAGGAAAGAGAATGATGTACAGGTAAGCTTGAAACAGAACCATTATTTACCTTGACCTTTAATGCTCTGTCTTGCACAGTTCAAGACCACAAAGAAATGTTTCCCGAAAAATCAGGTAACTGTTTTTTTTTCTGTTAATATTTAGAAGTGTGTGATTATTTCTACTGCTTATATATAAGTGTTCCACAAGAATGTCTGGTGCCCACAAATGTCAGAAAGGGACATTGGATACACTGGAAATGGAGTTACAGAATGGATATGACTGTCATGGGTGTGCTGGGAACAGACCTTGGCTCCTGTACAAAAGTATACAGTGCTCTTAACCACGAAACCATCTTTCCAACACTCCTAGGTAGATATTTTTAAAGGAATATCTAACTGGTAGAAGGTAGACAACAAAAATTCGTGGGAACTTGGGTTGGAAGGACAAGTGTGTTTGACAGACCTGGTCTAGGGATTCACAACATGAACTTTCTCCAAATGGGACCATTGTTATTAATATCTAGGATCTGAGGCCAATCCCATCAAGGATTATTTCTCTAAAAAGCACAATGAGGTAAGATGAGAGGCAAGTGGTAAAATAGTTTGAAATCAGTGACTCCCTGAGCAGAGAACCCTGTGGTAGACGCAGGATGTACTGGGAAGGTGAAGCAAAGGCCTGTCGAATTATGCTCCAGGAGGAGTGACAGCAGAAACCACATGATTTCCTGCTCAGTATGTGAGCTACAGAGTCCAGGAACTCTATAGAAATTCTCTAGAGGCAGGTGTCTTACATCTAGAGGAAAATATAACTGCCCATTTGTTTTCATTTCCTGAACCAGATGTCCCCTCAAGCTGCAGATAACCAAGATTAACATCAGCTCCTCCCTGCTCTACAGTCAGCTGAGAGGGCCTCAAGGATAGAGATACTGGATACGTGGTCAGAGACATATAGCTTGTGTTTCACATCTGTCACCCGTGTCCTACATAAGCCTAATGTGGCCACTGTGTTCCCTATGTCTTTGTTTCCAGGTGATAGCACACTTGGGGAACAAGTGTTGCAGTGACCATAAGAGAGCCTTAAATATGAACAAGTACCTCACATTGGGAGAAAACAGCTGTCCAGATCAGCAGTGTCTATTACTATTTGCCTACAGGAAAGAATTTGATAGACTTATACCTGAGGAAATGAGTCATCAGGAGGACCTAAGTCCCTCCTTTGGGGACACTGACATTCCTGTGAAGTCTCATCAGTCCATCAGAACAGTTGGCTAATGACCTGGGCACCTATGCATCTGTGCTCTCTATGCTGGGACAGATCACATAACTCCAACATATAATGGCACAAGATATGCATTACCATTCCAAAACACAGGGAAGAGAGCATAGTGAGGAAATACTGGACCAAAGCAAGACTGAAAACCAGCTGGACCAAACTCTGCATCTCCATGTCTGAGGCAAAATGCTCTTCAGATCTCCAACTCATTTCAACTTTATTGGCTGCAACACATTTCTTTCTCTTGGGCTGGTTCCACTCCCTGTGGGCAGCTTTCCTTGGCAGGAATCCTAAAACTCTGGCATCTCTAACATCTTTGTCTTTAAGGCAATATAGGCTTTACCTTCATACAATGGCCTTTCACAACCTCACAAAATGGACTTTCTGAACCATACAGGGATACCCTTGCCACATGCCTGGCCTCAGGGGTTTTTCTTAGTCATGGAGGAATATTACATAACCATTTTTTTCTAGGTCTCCATGCAGAAACCTGCCACATACCTGGCCTCAGCAAGTTCCCTTAGTCACAGAGGGAGATTCCAAAACCTCTTTCTTCTATTCTTGGCCCTAGGGACACAACAACAAGGCTGATCTGCTAAATTCTGCTGCTTTCTGAGACCAGACCATGGCTCCCTCTTTCAATTACATCTTCATCGACTTTCTGTGTTTGATGACTGCCTAAGCTTGGCTATCCTGGAAGCTGCTCTGTAAACTAACATTGAACTCAGAGATCTGCGTGCCTCTCTCTCCTGAGTGCTTAGATTAAAGGTGTATACCACCACATGTGGACCTAAGCTTTTCTTTAATACTCCTTCACAAGATAGAAGATTAGCTGATTAGGATCTTGCCTCAATGTCATCATTCCACTGAATCTATTTAATATCTTAATCAGATTATCTTCTTGAACACAAGATTTAGTTTCATTCACCTTCCTGATGCCCCTTTAATGGTTGAACCATACATTTTATAGTTTTCCATGCTAAGAGTGAACCACAGCTGAGCACCCTGCTATCCCACAGTAACATCCATTATCACTCCACCTCTATGTTCACCTTCATCAGACCTGTGGATCCTGAACCATAAAGATAAGCTTCCCTTCCCCACCCATCTTCCCTGCTTACTGAGCCCTCTGGGCATGCCAAGGTGCTCTGAGCAACCTGCTAGCCCAGGCATACATCCCTTCTCCCACCACCTCTCTACTCACCTTCATCAGATCTTCAAATCCTGAGCCATACAGACCTGCAAATCTGGAACCATACAACCCAAGAATACCCATTAGAGGTCCGCCACACCGAGATCATTGAGGTTAACCCCCTCCCAATACCTACTACAACAAGAATATCCAGGGACCAAAGCCATTCAGATAGCTAAAGGACCTCTAGAGAACACAATCGACTAAAGCCAGGACAATATGACACCTTCAGAGCATATCTACTCTACTATAACAAGACCTGGATATCCTAACACAAATAAAGCACAAGAAAATGACCTTAAATCCAATGTTATAAAGGTGATAGAGACCTTTAAAGAGGAAATGAATAAATTCCTTAAAGAAATACAGGAAAATACAATCAAACAGGTGAGGACAGGAGTGGGAGGGATTGGGAAAGGGAAGAAATAAAGGGAAATAGTACAGAGATAGATAGCTGTGAATAGGGGGGTATCTGAAGGGCAATGTGGAAACCATGCAAAGGACTTTTTCTTGAATCTATGGTGGTGACCCAATAAGGGCCCCTTGTCACAGAGGACACAAACTTTCCATCTTCTGTAACCAGGCAAGGTTCCAGGTGGTGAGACTGGGACACCAACCCACCCACAAAACCTTGAACCTAAAGTCTGCCTGCCAGTAAGTGCTGGGGCAATGGTGGCACAGAACTCATGGGAGTGGCTAACTGATGACTACTTTGACATCAGACCCACGCACTTAGAGGGAGCCCATTCCTGACACTTCCTGGATGGCCACCAACTAGAAACTGGATAATCCAGAGGCCTTGGCTTAAAACCAAATAAGACTGGCAAAAAGGATATAATATTCCTAATGGTATTCTACAATACTCATAGATTGGAGTTATGCCCAATCATTTTCATAAATCCTTCTCTGGCAGTAGATGGAAACAGGTGCAGAGACCCACAGCCAGACATTATGCAGAGAGTCTAAATTGGAGGTCTGCATTTAGTCCCCTTGAAGCACTGGGAACTCAGAAGAAGAGTTGGAGGAAACACTGTAGGAGCCAGAGAGGGTAGAGGAAGCCATAAGAACATGACACACTGAATCAACTAAGCAGTGCTTAAATGGGCTCACAGGGACTGAAGCATCAAACTGAGCCTGCATAGGTATGCACCATATCCTCTGCACATATATTAGGTCTGTTCACTTTGTGTATTTGTGGGTCTCCTAATGATGGGAGTGGCAGTGACTCTGACTCTTGTCTGCTCTTGAGACCCTTTTCTTCCTTCTGGGTTGCTTCTCACAGTCTCCGTATAGGGTTCACGCCTTGTCTTACCGTATCTTGTCGTGTCATGTTTGTCTTACCATATCTTGTCATGTCATGTTTGTCTTACTGTATCTTGTCATGTCATATTTGGCAGATATCTTTTCGAGGTTTGTTATTTTCTGAAGGGAAGTGGAGAAGGAATTAATCTTGGAGAGAGGCAAGATTGTGGGGCACTGGAGTATAGGGAGGGGAAACTGTACCCAAGGCGCATTGTATGAGAGAAGAATTTATTTATTTTTCAATTAAAAGTAATAAATAAAGCCAGGAAGGAGACAAGGTTACCCATTATCTCCACTCCTTTTCAATGTAGTACCAGGAGCACTGACTGGAGGAATAAGGCAAGAGAAAGAAACTAAAGAGATACAGATAGGAAAATAAGAAGTCAAGCCATCCTTATTTACAGATGGCATGATATTTTACAAAGAGACCTGAAAACTTCACCAGAAAATATCTAGAAACAATCAAACATTTTAGCAAAGTGGCTGGTACAAAACAAACTTAAAAGGCTCAATAATTTCTCTCTCCACCAAAAACAAGCACACTAGGAAAAATGTCATGCCCAAACTTGAACCCACAAGGGTATCAGAAGATCTAGAAATAAACCTAACCAAGTAGATGTAAGACCTCTACAATGGGCACTTTAAATCTCTGAAGACAGAGATTGAGAAAGCCACTAAAAATGGAGAAACATCTTATGCTCGTGGACTTGTATAAATAATATTGTGACAATAACTATTCTAACAAGGTATTTTGCAGACTTAATGCAATCTCAATCAAAACAACTAAAACATTCCACAGGAATAGAAATAAAATCCTAAAATTTATCTGAAAGTGCAAACAGTCTCAGATGGCCAAGACCATCCCTAGCAAAAGAGAATGCTGGAGGGACTGAGATTTCAGACTTGAAAACAGAGCTATGGTAATGAAAACAAATGATTCTGGAACAAAAAGAGACATAGAAACTAAGGGGACATTTGACAGAGATGACAAAAGGGTCAGATGGATACTGATTATGTAATGTGTCGAAAATAGGGACAATAACCTGCTGAAATTAGATTGATGAGCCAGGTGTATTTGACAGCTGTGCTGGTAATTTTGTGTGTCCTAACACAAGCTAGAGACACCTGGAGAACCTCGAGTAATTGCCTCCACAATTGTTTATGGGTATGTATGGGTAGCATTTAGCTGTTATTGATTGATGTGCCCAGTCCACTAAGGGTGGTATCAATCCTAAGCAAGTGGTTCTAGGCCATACAAGAAGGTAACAGCAAACTATGGAGAGTATGCTAGGAAACATCATTCCTTTATGGTCTCTACTTCAGTTCCCATGCATTAGAATAGGGATAAAAATAAATAATAATAGTTTAAAAAATTCAATGGACCGAAAGTTGGTTCTTCAAGTGATTAACAATACTGACAAACTTAAGTTAAATTAACTTTTTTTATTGCATTAATATGATTAATACTAGAAGTGAAATTTGAGACCTTACTGTCCATCCTTCAGAATTCTACAAGTTCCATGAGGACGCAATAGTTATGCACTAACTGTAGAGTAACCTAGATGAAACAGGTACATTCCTAGAAGCCCAGAACCTACAGAGATGGAAGCACGAGGAGACACAAAACTTATGCCAGGTGTAACCAATAAACAAAATCGATGAAGACATTTTTAAAAAGTGAATCGAATTTTGTTTTGTTTGGTTTTGTTTGTTTTTCAAGACAGGGCTTCTCTGTGTAGCCCTAGCTGTCCTAGAACTCAGAACAGGAACTGTAGACCAGGCTGGCCTTGAACTCACCAAGATCTGCCTGCCTCTGTCTCCTGAGTGCTGGGATTAAAGGCGTGCATCACTACCACTCAGGTAAAGTGAACAGTTTTTAGTGATGAAAATAGACAATTATAGACAGAAGTTTGTGCCAGTTAAGTAAGGACACATGTGGAGACCGACACACAGCCAACCCAGTATTCAGTGTGAACACTGGCAGCTTTCCCTCTAAAACAAAAATCAAGGATGCTGCTGTGACTACATCTGCTCAGTAATCCCTCAGGAGCCAGAGACAGAACAATTAGGCAACACAAAGAGACAAATGTTGGCCAATCAACTGACAGTAAGATATATCTGCAGATGCCATGAATTTATTAATTTGGAGAAAATCCTAAAGATTCTACAGAAGTTTCTGAAACTTGTGAGTAAACACATCCAACTGAGCTGTACTACTGAAAACTAATATTGACAAAAAATAGATAACCTGTTTTGTCACATGTATAGAGACACCAGTAGATGTGGTTACACAGGGCTAGGGGAAATGGAATGAGTTAAAGACATTTTGAGAGTAGACAATGTTTATAATCACATGACAATATGAATGTGCTTCAGGTTGATTTTGTGCTTCAAAATTCCCAAAGAGGGAAATCCCATATATGCCCCCCCAAAAAAGGAAGGGAGGGAGGGAAGGAGGGAGGAAGGGAGAGGAGGGGAGGAGAGGGGAGGGGGAGGAGAGAGAGACAGAGACAGAGACAGAAAGAGACAGAGAGAGAAACAGGAAAAAGAATCTTACAAACACCACTGTCAGGATACAAAGAGTCCAGTCGGGTCTCTGCTATGGATGCTACATCTGTGCATCAAACTGTGGATCAAAACTATTCAGACACAAGTTATGTCCACTGGGAAAGGGCAGTCCCTTCTCCTGCTATTTGTCCTCCCTTCATATGGATGACTGGTGTCCAGGCAGCATTGGTGATATGTGAATCAGTTATACACAGAATATATTGAAGCACATGAAAGACTCATTTATCTCTATGAACACAGGACATCATGTAAACAAGGGACTTGGAGCATTCAGAACATTGGTGGCTGCTGAAATTAGTTCCCATGCATTCTAAGGATTGGGTCTGTATTTGATCCACAACCTAAGTCTTAACACCATTTGTACTGGCTAGCTTTGTGTCAACTTGACACTGCTGGAGTTATCACAGAGAAAGGAGCTTTAGTTGGGGAAATGCCCCCATGAGATCCAGCTGTGGGGCATTTCCTCAATTAGTGATCAAGGGAGAGAGGCCTCTTGTGGGTGGGACCATCTCTGGGCAGGTAGTCTTGGATTCTATAAGAAAGCAGGCTGAGCAAGCTAGGGGAAGCAAGCCAGTAAATAACATTCCTCCACGGCTTCTGCATCAGCTCCTGCTTTCTGACCTGCTTGAGTTCCATTCCTGCATCCTTTGGTGATCAAAAGCAGTATGGAAATGTAAACCGAATAAACCCTTTCCTTCCCAACTTGCTTCTTGGTCATGATGTTTGTGCAGAAATAGAAACACTGACTAAGACAACCATTGTAATACTGTTTACTATATTGATGTTTTCTCTTTTTGGAAACCAAGTCTCTATGTTCTGACCTGTTCTTGCACATGTTTATCCCAGGAATACAGATGTGACTCAACATGCTGGCTGTACCTGAGTGGTAACTGACAATTTTCACCACATAACTTTGCTCCATTTTGTACCCCTTGATAAATAAATGTCCCCACTCTGCTAGAGGACAGGAGGAGGGGTCACTCAATCACCACGGCCAGGCTGACTGGAAGACTGGTCTCTGAACTGACTGGGTTTGAGACTTCACACCGATACTCTCCAGCATCTTCCCTCCTGACAGGATCTATTCTGAGTTGGCACTTTGACGGGGACAGTGTCATCCTCTCTGTGAGTCGCAGATTCTGGTTGTTGAAGAGCCACTGGGTGGAGGAGATGCCAGTGTCAGCTGAGAGGCAGGTGAGGACCACAGAGCTCTGCACTCTGACTGTGGTGTCCGTGACTCTCATGAAGGGCTGCGTCACAGGCTCTGTAAAGCAGTAGAGGAGGGGACCAAATGACAGTCATCCTTCAGGAAGCTCAGCCAGCACCACTATAGTGATGCCTAAAAGCGCCTCCATCGTGGAGACCTTGGATCTGTGTCCACAGACAGTTTTCTTCTGCTTTGCATCTGCCACCCATGCCTGTGTGAGCCTGATTCAGCTGATGTGTATCCTAGGTCTTCGTTTTCCTGCACTGGCACAGAGTGCATGATCACTGCTGTGGTTATGAGTTGTGCATAGATATGAGCAGTGGCCTGACCTTGGGATGGGGGAGCTGCTCAAATCAGCAGCATCTCTTACAGTTTACTCTAGGCTGGACCCCTGAGGGCAAGGAGCTTCCTGGAGAACAGTCACCTCTGTCCCTCCCCTAGGGAACCTGACGGTCCATGAATCTCCTTAGCCCATCAGAACAATTGGCTTCTGTCCTGGCACCTGTCCACTGAGACTCAGGAGAAGGAGGTGCACAGGTGACCTACATGACTGCAGCTGTCATGGCAGTGCCCTAAGGGACTTGCGCAGTCATAAAGCCTTGTTCCCTATCAGCTCTGACAGGAAGTTCATTGCTAGCCCTAAGGAGAAGCACTCTAGGGATAACTAGAGTTGAGTCTGGAACTGAGGTCTGAAACCAAGGCTTCCTGATGTTCACATCACTGTGATGAAACCATTGTTCTCTCAGCTAGGCCCTGCCTGAGCTATTTCTCAGGGCCATGTTTAGGGTGATGGCCCCAAGAGTCTGATACTAACTGTCATCTGTGGGCTGAGTTACTCAGGATACATCCTATCCTGCAGGTGGAGTCAGGTGAGGGATTCTGATCCATTTCAGTGCATCTACTCGATAGATGCCCTGCACTAAGTTCTCAAACTCCAACACGGACACACATGTAGAGAGAGGCAGGCATAGTCCACACCTGACAGTCCTGAGTTTATAACGTGGATTCAACCCCACCAGCACCCAGACATCTCAGAGAATTACGTACTGTATATGTGGATGTGCATGTGTATTCCTTGAGTTTCAAACTGTCGGTTCAAGGTTAATAAGGTGTATAATCCAGCGTCCTTCTGGGTGGCATTGTGGAGCAGAAGAGATCCATTGGAATACACTGTCTCTCTACCACTGTGGGCAGGCCCCAGCACGCTTCTATTACTAGTTATTATATTCCGTGAAATTTCATGTCTGCTGACAATGGCTACACCTTTGTACCAGGAAAAGGATCGAAGGTTCTCTGGCATATTATGAACAAGTAGAAGAACATCTCTCCCTTCAACAACATTCGGTGGCACTGATTCAATAACGAGCTGGCCAGTGGCGGAAGGGTGAACACAGGCTAAAAGGGCAGATAGAAAAGAAGAGAGACAAACGCATCAATAGTGACACCTTTGTCTTGGGTGAAAATAGGGGGTCCTGTGACCAAAGAAGTTTATCCATCACTCAGCAGAGATGGGTGGGCGTGTCTGCACAAGTCAGAGGGAGTGAGCAAATGGCCTCCATGCCCTCGGTGCACCTGACGGCGTGTCCCTTCCTCTATGGGGAACTCTGTCCCTGTGTGACTCCACCCCCACTGTCCTCACAAGCCCTCTCTCCCTCAGAAGATGTGGTGGATGGGAGTAACATCCCTGACCGCTTCCTCTACAAAAGAAGTCTTCACCTTCTGACCCTTTGACCTGTTCCTTTTCTGGTTCCGATCAACCTTTGACTTGACTTCAAAGTTAGCTTCCTTGTCTGTCTTCCAGTCCACTAGAGCTAGGGTCCTGATAGGAAAAACTAGTTTGATCTTTTTGGAAGGTTCAGTGCCTGGACAGGCTCAGATACATGTGGGTGGATGATGTCTCAAGGCCTTGCATGTCCAGGTGTTGATGAAATTCTCATATTTGAACTACTGACACTGGTTAATACTCCAGGTAGCTTATGCATGTATGGACTGTGGGGGTGGAGTGGTATGTAGGTCAGAGAAGGTTGTGCCAGAGGCCTCCAGATCTGAAGGGATAGGGATGGGGTTGAGGGTAGGGGGCGGAAGTCAGGCTACAATTAAGCACATGGCTCCTGGAAATACTTTTCTAGGCAGTGGTTGTGACATTCTATAGCCCCATAGTGGTCACTGGGGGAACTGAAGATCATATCTGGGTGCCATCCAATTCAGCAACTGTTCCCATGTGCCTGCAGAGCAGCATTCAGGGGGCTTGACCCCAGAGGACAATGCGAGGAGGACTTGTGTCCTTTGTCCCTCACCTTGGGGACACTTATGTACCTGTGAGGTCTCATAATCCATCAGGACAGAGAATTATTGGCCTGGGCACCTATACAGCTACGTACTCCCTGCTGAGTCTCTGAGGTAGATGTCCAGGGGACCTAGCCTAACCATGGCTCTCATGGCAGTGCATGGGTTGGTTCCACAAACCAATAAGGCCTTGTCCCATGTCCTCTGTGACAGGAAGTCAAAACCAAATCATGACAAACAGCTCCCTAGTGTTGCCTGGAGTTCAGAACAGAGTCAGGTGACAGGTTCTGATCTAATGCTGTTGGTCCACCAGATGTGCACCCTGCAGTAAGTGCCCAAATGCCAATGTGAGGACACAATGCAGTGGGGGAGAGAGCAGGCACAGCCCAGTCTACACAATACAGTTATAAGTCACACCCAGCAGCTGGAAGCCATAGAGAGTCACTTACCATTTATCTGGATTTTCACATGTGCTGTTTCAATTTTGAAATTTCTGTCTACCGTTTGTAGTGTGTACATGCCTGTGTCTTTCTCAGTGGCATCCTGGAGCAGCAGAGATCCGTTGGCATATACTATTTCTCTTCTGCTGTGTGCAGGCCCCCTGATGACAGAATTAAAGGCTCTGCTGTACTCTGCTATTTTAAAGATCGGGGTGCTATACACGGATTTGAACCAGGAAAACATTCGCAGATCTCCTGGCAGATTGTGAACTTGGAGAAGAACACTTTCCCCTTTAGCAGTATGCTGTGGTACTGGAACGATCGTGAGTGGGGCATAGTCAAGAGAGTCACAGCACATGGAAAAGGAGTCTGGAAGGGAAAGGAGAAAAGTCATCACATGGGATCATAGTGCTTGATGGAAAGATGGCAGTCTCCACCCTGAGCAGTTGAATTTGTCATTCAGCCTAGCAATGCACGTGTAGACATTTCTACCCAACCTAGTGGAAGTCAGCAGTATGGCCTCTGTTCCCTGTGAGCCCTGTAATATGTCATTTCCTCTGCATTGAGTTCTCTTCTCAAATGTCATTCCCTCACTGTTCTCAGTCAGACACTGTGCACTCATGCTCACATGAGGCAAGGCTATGCCTTCTCTGAATGTTTTCTCCACAGACCCCACGTATACATTCTCTGACTTTTGTCTCAGTTTCCTTTGTGACTCCGTTCAACTTCTGACTTTCCCTTCTAAATGTTCTTGCTACTCTGCCCTCCAGCCCACAGGTCTAGAGATGGGTGAGGGCTGGGAGCAGGCTGATATTCTTGTCAGGCTCAAGTCTTGGAAAAGGATCAGGAACGATGCTGGCTGGCTTTATGCCAACTTCGACAGGCTAGAGTCGATTTGAAAAAGCGAGCCTCAGTTGTAAAATCACCACCATATTGGCCTGTGGGCAAGCCCAGAGTACGTTTCTTAATTAGTTACTGATGGAAGAGGGTCCAGTCCACCAGGGGTCCTGGGTGCTATAAGAAACCAGGCTGAGCCAGCAGTGAGGAGCAAGCCCATAAGCAACGCTCATCCATGGTCTCTGTAACCATTTCTAGGTTTTATATATAAAACTCATGTTTGGAGAAAATAACTACCCCAGTTTGACATGGACTGCCAAAACCATTGTTCTCTGCCATCTCTGAGAGTTATTAATAGTCTAGCCCTGACAAAATGTTCCCTCGGGTCACTAGTAGTTGAGCTTCACACAGATGAGTGCAGCCAGGGCTTCCTGGTGCTCACCTCTCTCTGGATGCCATCCTTTCCTCAACAGCCCCTGCCTGATGCCCACAGGGTCTTTCTTAGGGGAGCAGACATTGGGATCCACACAAGACTGGACAGTTTCTTATATCTTAGGCTGAGTTACTTTCCAATGAGGTCTTTCTGGATGCAGAAGGGAATCAGAAAATGGAGTCTAATCTATGGCCATTTGTCTCCACCATGTGTGTCTTGCACAAAGTCCTCAAAACTCAACATGGGGAAAGGACAGTTCTGTGTGTTTAAGCCCCACACAGCACTGACTAATCACAGAGAACCACTTACTGTCCACCTGGAGTTGCACATGAGCTACTTCAGCTTTCAGATCTGTACTCAGAGTTCGTAAGGTGTAGAATCCAGCATCATTCCAAGTGACATTCTGAATCAGGAGGGATCCATTGCTGTACATTGTCTCTCTACGGCTGTGGGCAGGGCCCGGCACACTTGAATTCTTGGCTATTACATATCGTGCAACCTCAAGGTCCTTGAACACAGTCACCCCTTTGTACCAGAAAATGGCTCGGAGATTCTCTGGGAGATTGTGAACGAGTAGAAGAACACTGTCCCCTTCAGCAATGCTGGTCGGCACTGATTCAACAGTAAGCTGGGCAGAGGTGGGAGGGTGAGTGCAGATTGAAAGACAGGCTACAAGGGAAGAGAGAGTTCTATCAATATGGGGACACTTGTATTTGACTAAGATGCTGCCCTGTGTCCTGAGCAGAAGAGAAGAAAGAGATCCATCAATATGGAGATGCTTGTATTTGACTAAGATGGTGCCCTGTGTTCTGAGGAGGTGTCTCCATTGCTCAGCTGAGGTGTGTGGGGTGAGTGTCTCCCTGCCCTACTTGGTAGAAATCAGTGCATTACCTCCATGCACACCATGATCCTACAATTGCCATCTGATGAATATGATGCTCTCTCCTTGGGTGTCAGCATGGCCCTGGCTCACTGACCACAGATCATTGCTCACACTAAGTGTAGACTGGTCTTAAGGTGATGTTTGCATCTTGGCTCTCTGACTTATTGTTGTTCTCTGCTTTGGTGACTACAATCCACACCTAACTTTACCTGCTGGTCTATTTTCTAGTCCACTTGGAATAGTGTTTTGTAAGGAGCAGGATCTGTATTTTTAAAAAAAAATGCTGCCTAGAAAAAACTCAGATACTATAAAGGATAAATGAGTGAATGGATGAAAAATTAATGAGCAACCGATGGCCCAAGGTTCAGCATGTCCAGGGTTTTATTTGGAAGACTCTCACCTTTCCAGCTAATGTACACCCCAGATTAGTTTAATTGTTTACATTTGTTTCTGTTCTTTTGTGTGTGACGCTCTGTGTGTGTGAATACATGCAGGTGTGAACACATATACATGGCTGCATGCATATGCACATGGGTGTCTACATGCCTCAGTACCTATGTGTGGAGCAGAAGACAACTTAGAGGACTCAGAGACTTCTTTCCTTGTTCCACATGGGAGCTGAGGTTTAGACGCAGGTAGTTGAGTATGGCAGAAATTGCCTTCACTCACTGAAACACCTCACCAGCCCACCCCAGTCACTTATCTTTTGACTTGCCCTGTCATATTTGGGGACAGCAACCTTCTGAAGACAGTAGCCAACATGATTGAATATGAGTAGGAAACTCAACCCTCCTTCATCCTCACCCTTCACCATTTCCTGTTCACTGAGAATTTCCTGGTGCTGAAACTCTGACAACCTCTGTGTCATCTCCACTAAGGGGCATGCTGACACCCTCAATCTCATTCACATTCAGACTCTTGCCCTCCTTAGAGACTCCAGCCAGGGCCTGAGCTCTGCCCTCTCACATACACTACCAGGGAATTCTCTCTTTAATTATGAGACCAGTCCTTGCCTGCAGTGCTCTTCCTTGCCCAGGGAAGAAGAGTGGGGACCCCCATGGCCTCTGATGCATGCTCTGTCTTCCCACAGCAGAGGAGATCAGCTCCAGCACTGCCACCATGCTTTGCCATGCCAGGGTCAGCTCTGCTGTTCTGCCTCCGTCTGACCTGAGCCTGCACCTAGGTAGAAGCACCTCCCAGAGCCACATGTGCTATAGACAGAATCCTTGCACAAGGCACTGCTGTCTCCCCTCTGGGTATTTCCACGTGTTTCTCTACCCTATTCTCTCATTATGTTTCAGTCTCCAGACCACACAGTGAGCAACAAGACTGATAAGCACCCCTGTGCTCCAGAATCCAACAGATCACCCCAGGGCTGACCTCTTCTATTCCTGACCTTGGCTCTGTCACCAGCACAGAAGACAGCTCTGTGCTCCCTATACAACCTCTATGACACAGAAACTCCACTGGGCACAGTGGAAGGTGGAATTGACACTCAACCAGTGGTGAGAGAGTGTCTGTAAGAGCTGGAAAGGGACCAGCTGAGTGGTGCCAGGGGAATGAAACTCATCACTTATCACTGCTGTCAACATTCAGGACCTGATCCAGGAAAAAACTTCTGGAGCAATTGTGTCAGGAGATCCATGTCCTGTGTGTGCAGGAGAAGGTCACCTGTGCCCTGGAAAGGTGTAGGATCACCCTGTTGTGGAGAGTTTCAGAGGGAAACCTGAATTATAGCCTCCTTTGTTGGTTGAGATGTAGTTCAGGTCAGCCCACATCCACCCTGACATTTTAAGGATATCCTTTCCTTGGTAATTTCCCGTGGTCACCCTCTCTTTTCCCATAAGATGCTAGAAATCTTCCTTCTAGGTTGAACAGGGTCCCCTAGTACAGCAGTGTTCTCAGCCACGGGAAGCAGCCAGTAGGTCAGTGTGGCCTTGTGGGAGGGACCTTCAGGTCTATTGGGACAGAAATGAAAATCATTTCTTTCATCTTCTCCAGGAAACCAGCAACTCACTGTTTAACCATGAGCTAATACCTCCCCCTGGTGATCAATGGGATGACTGCAGTTCATTTCTGGGATCTGTCCAGTTCAGCAAACTCTCTTACTATTTGGTTACAGGAGAGGATGCCCTGAGCTGGAGGACCTGTGCCCTCGGCTCTTCCCCGTGGGTACCCTGACTTTCTTGTGAAGTCTCATAAGACAATGAGGACAGTTGGCTCATGGCCTGATGACCTGTCCAGCTATGCTCTCCATTCTGAGTCTTGGAAGGAGGTGTCCTTGCTTACATGTGGCTCTCAGATTAGTGCACTAGTTGGTTTCAAATACTAGGAAATACAGTCAGCCAAAAACCATTGTTCCCTGTCAGCTTCAACAGGAAGTAAGGGTCCAAAGCTGGCAAAATACTCTTCAGTGTCACTTGAAGTTCACCCTGCGCCAGAGGTCTGGAGCCAGCATCTCCTGGTGCACATCCATAAAGATATTAAAATCTGTCTGGTACCAAGAGGGTCTTTCTCAATACCATGTTCATAGTGAGAGCCTCAAGAGACTAGACTGAGTCCTTTTCCTATCACAGACACACAACACACATACACACACACACACACACACACTCTGAAGGTGGAGTCAGGACAAGAGTCTGATCTATGCCATTTGTCCCCATTATGTGTGTCTTACACGAAGTACTCAAACACCAACATGGGGACAAAGTGCAGAGGGGAGGCAGACACGGGCCAAGCAAAACAGTGCTGTTTCTAAACCTAGATAAGCACTGACTGATCACAGAGAACCACTTACTGTCCACCTGGAGTTGCACATGCGCTACTTCAGCTTTCAGATCTGTACTCAGAGTTCGTAAGGTGTAGAATCCAGCATCATTCCTAGTGACATTCTGAAGCACAAGGGATCCATTGCTATACATTGTCTCTCTACCGCTGTGAGCAGGGCCCAACGCACTTGAATTCTTGGCTATTACATATCTCACAACCTCGAGATTCTTGAACACCATCGCCCCTTTGTACCAGAAAATGGCTCGAAGATTTTCTGGAAGATTTCGAGCAAGAAGAAGAACGCTTTCTCCTTTAGCAACACAGGGTGGCACTGATTCAATACTGAGCTGAGCAGAGGTGGGAGGGCGGCCACAGGTCAAAATGGAGGCTAGAAGGAAGAGAGAGATCCATCAGTATCAGGACTTTTGTATTTGGCTAAGATGGCGCCCTGTGTCCTGAGCAGCTGTGTCCACTGCTCAGCCGAGGTGTGTGGGTGTCTCCCTGCCTTACTTGGTGGAGGTCAGCGCATTACCTCCAAGCACTCTGTGTCCCTCATTTGTCATTTCCTCTCTATGGATCTCTCTCCCTGGAGGTCAGCATGGCCCACCTCACTGTCTTCAGATCCCTGCTCACACTCAGTGTGATGGTGCCTCCCTACCTCTTCCCCTACACACTCTGATCCTTGACTCTCCAACTCTTTCTGTCATTAAGTCTCTGTTGCATTAGTGGTTCTAATCCACATGTGACTTCACCTTATAGCTTTCATTATTGATCTGTTTTTCAGGGCATGAAGACTGGGATTTCATGAGAACCCTGATGTCTTACGTTTAGTAGTAGTAGTAGTAGTAGTAGTAGTAGTAGTAGTAATGCTTATAAATCTCCACGGACACTGCCAATACTTGGATATATTTAAGGAATTCATAGGTCTGGAGATACAGTATTGAATCTTGCATTTTTATATTTTTTTAAACTTATTTATAAATTACATTTGTATGTGAGTTTCAAACAGTGTGTGTGTGTGCGTGCGTGTGTGTGTGTGTGTGTGTGTGTGTGTGTGTGCACGCGCGCGTGTGCGTGCGTGTGTCAGGGGACAACTTATGTTCATTGGTTCTCAGGTTGTCAGACACTGAAGTAAACACCAATGTCCACCGAGCCATGTCACTGACCAACAGGAGCTTGGCATCCCATTTGGGACGTCACAACTGGGAACATCAGTTTTGAGCACACTGCGTTCATGCTGATTAACTGTGGGGAAGAACACTCTCCCCTCCCCCTACTTCTTCACCAAGAGCCTCCTGCTGCTGCTGCTGAGCCTCTGTCCCACTGTGGCTTCTCTCCTACAAACCCTGAGACTCCTCTCAAGTCACTGAACTCCTGAGGAGAATCCAGGGAATAGGTGAGTCCTCTCTGCTCACACTCTGTAAAGTGTGGGCTCCTCACCCACAATCAGGAGGCCCTGGCAGATGATAAACCCTTTGCAGAGGGTACAGAGGCACCTTCCTGGTCTCTGAAGTCAGATCTGTCCTCCCTTTGTGGCAAGTCTGCTCCAGCACAGCACCCTAGTTCTCTTGCCTTCCCCCCTCTAGGCTCAGCCTGCTCCCAGACAGGAGCATCTCCCAGAGTCCCAAGAACTGTGGAGGTAGGGAAGGCTGTGTGCTCTCCCTGTACACTCTCAGGACTACCCACCTATACTCTCCTCCTGGTTCTTTCTGTTTCAGCCCTCCAGAGTACACAGTGACAAACAACCTTCTGAGCATCTCTGAGTTCTGAGACAACAGCAGCTCACCCAGGGGTGGCCCTCTGTTGTGTTCTCATCCTGGGTCAGTCAGCAACAAAGAGGGAGACTCGGCATTCCCTGTGTGACAGAAACCCAGCTAGGCACCTGGTCTGCCCTGTGTTCTCAGTGCTCCGGAAAGATGAAATTTGCTTTCAGGAGGAAAGTGACAGAGATGTCTGTGAGGGATCCAAAACGACCAGCTGCATGATGAGTGGGGAAGGGGACAGATCCATTCTCACTACAGGCACCAGTCAGGATTCTGAGGGAGAAGAAAGGCACAGGAGCAACTGTGTCAGGAGCTCACAGCCTGAGTGTGTGCGAGGAGGTGACCCAGGTACTGAAAGGACTGCTCTGGGCTCCATCATCCCATGCAGGGTTTCAAGACTGTGCTCACACTTCCTCTGCCTGCTGAGCTGTGTGGTGGGTCTGCCCACATGCTCCCTGGCCTTTCTGAGAAGCCTTGAACCTCTGTCTAAGTGATTCCCATAGGACACCCTTTCTTTCCCAGAGAAAATACATGTCTGGAACGTGAACATGATCCCCTGGCAGGGTAGCAGATACAGGAAGCATTGCATCTAGTAGGTCTGAGGAGACTATGACAGTGACCTCCAGGTCTATAGGGACCGAGTTAGAAGCCAGGATACAAGATGAGTTCCTGGTACAGAACCTCGGTATTGATTGTATTTCCTGATGCTGCCTCCTCCTGGGCCCTTACAAGAACTTCAGCTCATTTCTGAGGAACTGTGAGTCCGTGTTTCACCTTGCAGCTGGGGTATGTGAACACAGCTCAGGCAGATTAAATGGGAGGCATTAGGCTACAAACATAGCCTAAGATGAGGGCTCTAGCCTGGGTGAAAAACAACACAGGCTGGGGCCGAAGCTGAGGTTCTCAAACTCCTGGTCACCCAGACACCTCTGGGAACCTTGAGGAATCAGGACTGGTCCAAGAGCCTGAGATGAGCCCGGTGCAGAGGGTGGGGGGACTCCAGCTTAGCTCAGGGGTGAGTGTTGATGTCTGGAGGGCAGAGGGGCCTTCTGTGGCCTCCCCCACGGAGGTTCCTGATGAGACAGATAGTCCCTACTTCTCCAAACTGTTTACTGGTAGTGGAAAATAGATGCATACAGCTTACTCAGGGTTGACCTTTTGCAGGAAGGAATGTCCGGAAAGGGAAGCTTATTGGCTAAACCCTTGGGGCCAGCCCATCTACATACCTCATTAGCATGGAGAACTCTGTTCTCCGTGCTACAGTACTAAACATCACGATTCTCATGTGGGCTGTCACGGTCACATGCTCCAGGACAGAAACCATGCCTGGTGTAAATCAAGCACCTACCATTCTCAGATATGATCATTTACCAGGGTTTCAGAATCCACTCAACCTATCCAGAGTTTTTGTCTGGTGACACGGATCCACTTGCCCCAAAAGGAACTGTCCACATCAGCAGAGCCTGTTGTCATTTCCCTGAGCTGGACCCCAAAGGCCAAGCAATTGTCAGAAGGTCCTGTGTCCTCTGTCCCTCTCCTTAGGGATCCTGACCTTCCTGTAAGTCTCATAAGCCCGTTAGGAGAGTTCGATGTCAGCCTGGGCACCTGCTCTGATGTACTCTCCCTGCTGAGTCAGTAGGGATGGTCAGGAGACCTAGCCTAACCATGGCTCTCACTGCAGTGCACTGTCTGGTTACACACAGCAAAAGACTTTCACTACTCTAAAGCACTGGTCTCTGCTGACAGAAAGTCAAAATGCAACCCTAGTAAAATGATTCTCAGAGCCATCAGGAGATGAACTGGAACAGAGGTCTGGAATCTAGGATTCCTGGTATTCACTTCCATAAGGAGCACATGGCTTCCTCAACCAGGCATAACCGTCCTTTCTCCAGGACTTTGTAAGGACAGATTCCTGCTAAGATCCCCAAGAGTCTAGACAGAGTCTAATGTCCTTAGCTGACTTGCCTGCCATGCATCCAGGTTTCTCCAAGGTGAAATCAAATGAGGGATTCTGCACAATTGACATTGTTCTCCATCATGTGAGTCCGACACTGAATGTTCAAGCCCCAACATGGAGACACAATGCAGTAGGAAGGGAGACACAAGCTAAGCCTGACACTTCTGTGTGCCTAGTGGAAGGACCCCACCCAGAATCCAGAGTTCACAAAGAATTACTTACAGTACACGTGAAGATGTATGGATGTATTTGATATAATTTCTCCACGTTTACTTATGGTTCGTAGGGTGTAGAATCCAGTGTCCTCCTGAGTGACATTTTGAATCCACAGGGATCCATTGCGGTACAATGTCTCTCTACCACTGTGCACAGGTCCCGTCACACTTACGCTATAGGCCAGTGAATACAGTGCTATTCCGAGGCTCATGTCTGTCACCCCTTTGTACCAGATAAAGCCTAGAAGATTCTCTGGCAGATTGTCAACACATAGGAGAACATTTTCTCCTTCAACCACTTGGGGTGGTAAGGATTCGATGTCAACTTGGGCAGTGGTGAGCAGGAGCCAGCAAGTTAAGAGGGAGGCTAGAAGGAAAGACAGAGAAGCCACCAATCGTGAGTATGTGTGAGCATCCCTCAGCTTATGCCTGTGGGTAGGGGTATAGAGGTGAGCAACATGACCTCCGTGCACTCAGAGCCTCAGAGGGTGTCTGTCGTTTACTCTCTGTGGAATCCTCTACTCAGATGTCCCCATATCACTCTTCATATAGAGTGTCTGGTGTGAGGAGAAATGACTCTCTGACCTCCTCCTCCTCCTCCTCCTCCTCCTCCTC
>NC_034608.1:12570203-12574533 GCF_900095145.1 Mus pahari | reverse complement strand
ATCTCCATGGATTTATCTACATCGTTTCCAGGTTGGTAGCAAATGGCAATCATTACATTCAAGTGTAATTTAATAATTCTGTATTGTGTGTATACATTTGGGGAGGCTCCTGTCTCAATGTGCACATTTTGGGTGCATGACACAAACTTGTGTGGAGGGCAGAGCAGACCCTACAGGAGCCTGTATCTCCATCTACCCTGTGAGAACTGAGGAATTAATTCAGACTGGCATATCTCCATATACAGCCATCTTGCTGGCC
Source organism: Mus pahari (assembly GCF_900095145.1). Classification (NCBI taxonomy): domain Eukaryota; kingdom Metazoa; phylum Chordata; class Mammalia; order Rodentia; family Muridae; genus Mus; species Mus pahari. The sequence goes on along the minus strand of NC_034608.1, from coordinate 12,574,274 downwards.
CTCCCAGGGCTGATTTCTATTGGGAGAGTCACCTGTCGTGGTTGGGAACAAGGGCTTCAGACCATGGCAGCCAATGTGACTGACTTTGAACAGGGAGCAGCTGAGGCTTTCTTTCCCCTCCTCGGCTCCTGTCTGCTCAGACCTTCCTGCTGCAGGGCCTCTGTCCCTCACTGCACCTTCTGCACCATGAAAGTAAGCAAAAAAACCCACATATCTTCCCTAAGGATCCTGTCCATTTCAGAAGACTCTGGGCCTCCCCTACCCCACACACACAATCAGGGAGTAAGCACCCTTACATGTGAGCAGGAGCCCCTGCCAAGGGGTACACCCCTTGCAGGAAAGCACAGAGGACACCTCCATATCTCTTCTAGCTGTGATGGGCTCACTCTGAGAAGAGCTTCAGCTCCGGCAAAGCACCTGGCCTCTGCTGTCCTTCCTCCTCTTGAGCGAGGCGTCCTCTCAGGCAGGAGCACTTCCCAGAATCCAAGGGGCCATGGGTGGTGGGCTCTGTGTCCAAGGCACTGCCCCTTCCACTGTGTGTGCTGCCCTGAGCCCCTCTCTTTATCTTTCTCCTCCAAGCAACACCTTGAGGAGCTGTGCTGATATGCATCTCCATGCCCTCAGAGAACAACGGCTCATCCCAAGGCTGACGTCTGCTGAGTCCTGGCCTTGAGTCTGTCAGCACCAAAGAGGGAGGCTCCATGCTGCCTATGTGTCCCTGTGACACAGACACTCAGCTGAGCACCCAGTCTTCCATGTGTCCTCAGTGCTCTGGGAAGGTGGTATTTCCTATCAAGGAGATGACAGAGATGTCTGGGGGCAGTTTAAAGGGACCAGGTGTGTGATGACTGGGGATGAAGATAACTAACGTCACCATTCAAGTTCCTGGCCCAGGAGAGATGCCCAGGACTAGTTTTGTGAGGAGATTCATGTCCTCAGTGTTGGAGAGCAACCTATGTGTCCTAGATAGGACTGTGGGCTCCTCTTCCTATGGAGGGTTTCAAGGGACCCTTCCAGCATTATATGTTGGCTGAGCTGTCATTGGGTGAGCCCAGGTTCTCTCTGTTCTTCTTGGGTGACCTACACCCTTTGTCTGGGTGATTCCCCTGCAGATAAACACTCTTCCCCTATAGGAGATGCCAGGAGGGAGGGGACTTTCAGGTTCCCCAGACAAAGGGGTATCCTCATACACAGGAAACAGAGCAGGATCTAGGGAGGGAGATCCACGTTAGTCGGTATAGGGATGGAAACCAATCTCTTAGGTTCAGGGAAACAGTTGTCTGAGTGTTGAATGTGTGTCCAGATATCAACCCCTGGAGATCACCAGGAGAACTGTGATCTCATATATAGGGAAATACCCAGGACTAGTTTTGTGAAGAGATTCATGTCCTCAGTATTGGACACCCTGGGTTTCACTTTTCCAACTTAGCAGATACTGACCCCAGCAACAATCTGATGTCTGATGTGAAGAAGCCAGAGATGGGGTGCAGGTATTCATGTAGCATGCATGATCCCTGATCCACGGCAGGCATGGTTACAAGGTGTGACCTTCCCTTCTCTTCAGCACAGTGTGGATGCAGGACCTGTCATCCTGCCCACTGTTCTCTGCAGATCTAATTCCATCTAGGGTAGTGTGGGTCTAGCAGGATTCCAGATGTGATATGGGAAGTCCTGGACAAAAGTTGGAAGAAGTATGCATTCAGAGGATTGGCAGCCTCAGAAGAAGTCTTGTGCTCACAAATTTTCAAAGGAAAGTTCTGGTACATTTTTCTTCAGATTTAAAGAAAATGACAATAATGAAAATGGGGTGTACCCGTACTCACTGGCTCATGTCTGGTGTCTCAATCCTTCCTTCTCCTGGCCCACTGGATACTGAGGTACCCCTACTGAGGACAGGGACCAGAGCAGTGATTTAAATGGAAGTGCCAACTGCTCTTCCCTGTACACTGCTCCAGGTCTCTTTCTCCTACTGTGATAAAAACACTGTGAACAGAAGCAGTTCAGGGGAGCAGAGCATGCATTTCCTGTCCAGGGCTGGGTCATAGTGTACCCCTGAAGGAAGCCAAGGCAGAAAACATGCTTCTTGCTGCCTCATTGGCTGGCTCATGCTCTGGCTCGTGTTTAGCTAGCTCTCTTATACAACCAAGGAACATCTGCCTAGAAATGGTGCTGCCCACAGTGGACTGGGCTTCCTGCATCAGTTAAGACAGTCACTCTCAAACTTGTCCATAGCCAGAACTGATAAGGAAGTTATTCAGTGTAAGCCTTTCCCCCAGGTAACTCTGGGCTGTGTCAAGGTGACAGTTAATGATAACTAAGACACTGTATCAAACTGTCAAGTCTTCCTCCTCCAAACTCCACAGAAAGTTCCCCATTCTCCAAGTGAGTGTCCCTCTCTCTTCCCTGCAAGCATCACATGTGCTGGTGTCCACAGCCCAGAACAGCTGGACCCTCAGAGCCAGGACATGGCTCAGGGGCATCCACCCTGGGTTTCACTTTTCCAACTTAGCAGATACTGATCCCAGCAACAATTTGATGTCTGATGTGAAGAAGCCAGAGATGGGGTGCAGGTATTCATGTAACATGCATGATCCCTGATCCATCATCAACACACACACAGAACAACCCCACTAGACATTTAAGTGTTCACTGAGGCTGAATCCAAGATGTCCCATGTGTCCCCATCACCTTGAGCCTCTTCCCATCAGACATCAGATTGTTGCTGGGATCAGTATCTGCTAAGTGGGAATGAGTCCCTCCCACCCACTGAAACTCAATGCCAGGACTGGCAGCATGTGCTTTGGCTAGGACAGGACGCCTGTTCCAGCCTAGATACCCATGTAGTGGGTCTATCATAAACCCAGGAGCTACCCTGTGTCCTGGCTCTGTCCTTCTGTGTTTAGAGAGTTGTAGCAAGGATGAGACAGAAATTACTCATAGGTAATGTTCAGGTTGAATGGGTCACCTTAGATGATACTCACTGGGTTCTCGGTTTCACACTCCTAGGGTCCTTCGTCAGTTGTGACATGAATATGTGAGAGTCCCACTGTCCTTGGAGAACTTCAGCCTATCACCTTCTGAGAGGCTGTGACCATGTATCCTCCACAAGTAGGTTGTATAGTGAGTCTCAGGTTTATGCTTTAAGGCTACCATCCTCACCCTCTATGGGGTTAGAATTGTCCCTTGTGATGGTGGCCTTGGGTAGCAGTGCTATGCAGACAACAGAGATAAGTTGGCTCCCTGTGGGACCTCTGATCCTTGCAAAGGCTACTTTTTTATTCAGCCACTGTTCGTTTCTGCTGCCTCCACCCCCAATCCATGTCCTTAGAGAACCAGACAGAAAGACCTGAGTGTTGAGACATTGTGGGTCTCCTGTGCTGTGGGAGAAACAGTCTTTGTCATATGGGAGCTGAGCTGCAGATCTTAATGGTACAGACCTAGCACCTGGAGTCATAGCCCCAGGGTCCCTCCTGGTTCTCAGTGACCCACTGCCTGCCTTGCACTGTGTCCCTCTGACTGTACTCATCTCTACTGCTGAGCCTGGGCCAGTGACCTCCAAGACATTACTTCTCAAGGCTGCCCTAGAGATCAGACATAAGAAGAATGCTCATTGAACTTCCCTTAGAAAAATCCACAGCCTGTCCTCAGGGCTTGATGTGTGTTCAGAAATCTCAAATGAGACAATGAGAAGGACTGGAATTCAGCTCACTACCCAGGCTAGACCATCATAACATGTACCAACCTTCCCAGTGGTTCCATGGTGACAAGCATAAGGCCACAAAAGACAAAGGATGAGCCTCAGAAGAATGGAGGGTATGAGAATCAGGCACAGGCTTGAAAAAGAATCATAATTCTTTTCCGTGGCCTATAATGCCCTTTCCTCCGAAACTGAGGATCATGCAGCTATATTTCCTTTCAGATGGTTATGAGCTGCCATAGATGTGTTAGGAATTGAACTTGGATCCTCTACAAAAGCATTCAGTGCTCATAACCACTGAGCCATCTCTCCAACACTCCACTGAGCCATCTCTCCAGCCCTCCTCTGAGCCATCTCTCCAGCCCTCCACTGAG
>NC_034608.1:12566004-12569759 GCF_900095145.1 Mus pahari | reverse complement strand
GAGCCATCTCTCCAGCCCTCCACTGAGCCATCTCTCCAGCCCTCCACTGAGCCATCTCTCCAGCCCTCCACTGAGCCATCTCTCCAGCATTCCCTGTGGATGTTTTCAGAAGCAGATCTGACTAGGCTAGAACTCAGGCTAGAAGTACAGGTGTGTTTGTCAGATCTGGGATAGGGATTTAGGATGCTAATTTTCGCCATATGATACCACTGTTAGTAATATACAGGATCTAAAGCCAATCCCTGCAAGGGTTATTTCTCTAAAGAGAAAAATGAGATGAGATGAGAGACAGATGCTAAGGTTATTAGAAATCATTGACTCCCTGAGAAGAAAGAGTCCTGTATTCCAGGAAAGACCTACTGAAGTAAGGGGGACTAAACAGAACCCCATCCTTCACCTTCCAGGAGGAGTGACTGCTTCACACCAGAAACACATGATTTCCTATCTAGTACGTGGGCTGACAGACCTAGAATTCCTCAGAAATTCTCCAGAGGCAGGTGACTTAGGTGTAGAGTCAGATCTAACTGTCCATTTGTGCTCAATTATTGGTCAAGATGTCCCCTTAAGCAGCTGATGATCAAGATTAACATCAGCTCTTCCCCCTCTCTACAGACACCAGAGAAGGCCTCCAGGGTGGAGACACTAGATACGTGGCTGGAGACAGATAGCTTGTGCTTCACATCTGTAGCCTGTGGCCTATATGAGGCTCATGTGGACTTTGTGTTCCCTGTGTCTCAGTTTCCCCGTGACAGCACACTTGGGGAACAAATGCTGCAGTGTCTACAAGGTAGCATTAAATATGAACAAGGCCCTGACGCTGGGGCAGAACAGCTGTCCAGATCTATTCCTCATCAGGAGAGAATTTGTTAGACTTAATTGTCGAGGGCCACACAGGAGGAACAACATTTGAAAATGGCTTTAGAACTCATGGAATGTGGCCCACTGGTTACTACAGCCCATGAATGAGCCTCATTGTGACATGGCCGGAGGACTTAGTGTCCTGAGGACTTCACACTGTTATGAAGGTCTGCTCTGCTTGCTGCCCTCACATCCCTCTTCAACTAAATTATGTGAAAAATCTAAGGGTTCTTCCAGTCCCTCACTGGGCAATATTTCTGGCATTCACAATAATAATGATTGACCTCTTTCAGACATTGCTGCTGGGGCAGATTAATGATTCAAACCCCACCCTAGGAAAGAACTTAGAGATGTACACTGTCCACAGTGACCATCACCCTTAGAAAACATTTGGGAAAGTAGAATTGTTAGTGATACTATGTTGAGATGTTTTTACTACTGGCTCTGATGTAGAAAATCTTAGGAAACAATCTGAAATTCAGAAAGTCACACTCATTAGTTAAGCTAGGACCTCTTACAGTCAGGGAACAAGAACAATGCCAGCACTGACTGACCTGACTCTCATTGAGTCTGGCTAGTGATGGCTGATTTCTTGTACCCATTTTTGCCCTCAACTCCCTGATATGATTTATTAAAAGTTGCTAATGAGTAGATGTGCATTCTGAGGATTTAAGGTAGATATGACTGACTTTTATATAAAATTTTGGATTTGTAATTCTTTTAAGCTTTTTACAAGATTACTTTTAAAGATAAATAATAAAATAATTACTCCCTTTTTTGTAAATTTCTTCCTGCCAATAAGAAAAATTGGCTGAGAAAACTACTTTGCTTGCTTACACTTTGTTAATCTATAACAAAATGCTTAGTTACAAATGCACATGGGGTTTTGGAAATAATCTGTTGTCTTTACCTGCACTATATAATGTTATTTCTTGTAAAGAACTTTTACCATTAAGGCATGTTAGATTTTGTCAAAGACTTTTTTCTGAACCTAGAAATGATAATATAGCTTATGTTTAAGAGTGTTGTATACACATATCTATCTATCTATCTGTCTGTCTGTCTGTCTGTCTGTCTATCTATCTATCTATTTATCCTATTTATTAGTATACTGTTCAGATGTAAACACAAAGAAATAAAAAAAATAGCAGGAAAGTGGGTGGAACTAGAAAATATACTGATCATAGGAGCCAAAACCAAGTCCAAAGACAAATGCCCCATATTGGTTCCCACCTGCAGTTTGCAATTAGTGTCTTCCAGAAAACTTCAGAGACCATGAGGACAGGCTACACAACAGTGATTCAAATGGATGAGCAGTCTGTTCTTCCCAATACACTGTTCTAGGACTCGTTTTCTTGGTGTGGTAAAAAAAAAGAACACACTGAGGATACTTCGTCCATCCTTAGAATGGGGAACAAAATACCCATGGAAGGAGTTACAGAGACAAAGGTTGGAGCTGAAATGGAAGGACGGACTACTATCCAGAGACTGCCCCACCCAGGGATCCATCCCATAATCAGCCACCAAACACAGACACTATTGCACATGCCAGAAAGATTTTGCTGAAAGGACCCTGATATAGCGGCCTCTTGTGAGGCTATGCCAGTGCCTGGCAAACACAGAAGTGAATGCTCACAGTCAGCTATTGTATGGAACACAGGGACCCCAATGGAGGAACTAGAGAAAGTACCCAAGGAACTGAAGGGGTCTGCAACCCTATAGGTAGAACAACAATAGGAACTAACCAGTACCCTCAGAGCTCATGTCTCTAGCTGCATATGTAGCAGAAGATGACCTAGTCGGCCATCATTGGGAAGAGAGGCCCCTTGGTCTTGCAAACTTTATATGCCCCATACAGAGGAACACCAGGGCCGAGAAGTGAGAGTGGGTGGGTAGGGGAGTAGGAGGGGGGAGGGTATAGGGGACTTTTGGGAAAGCATTTGAAATGTAAATGAAGAAAATATCTAATAAAAAATTGGAAAAAAGAACACACTGAGCAACAACACTCTAGGAGTGAAAAGGTTCATTTCCCTGTGGGCCTGCGTCATTCTGTAGCATGGAATATATCAAGGCACAAAACAAGATTACAACTGGGAGATTCAGACAGCTCATAAATCAATCTGTTCAATGTAACAGATTCTAACCCTGCTCACACTGTCCCAGGTCACCTGGAGTCAAGAGACTGGGACAATTATCTGGAGCCAGGACTTCCTGGCAATCTCTATTAGAATTGAAGAGTTCCCTTAGCCAGACTTGGTCTCAAGGATCTTTTTCTCAGGCTATATTTGTGGTGAGACTCACAAGATCTGGGCTTATCATGATTCTTTGGCTGAGTTACTTCCCCCAAATGTATATCCTGCTCTCAACAGTATGAATTGAAATAAAACATTCATATATTTTAGTTTGTCTACTCTAGGTGTTTCCTGCACTAAATTCTAAAACTCCAGTGTGGGCACAACATACTGGAAGGAAGCAGGAACAGTCAAGACCAGTGCGTGCACAGTAAAAACATCCCCCTAGCACCCAGAGGTCACACAAACCATTGACTGTTTACATGGTGACACACATGTGTTTGTGCAGGTTCAACCTCAGCATTTGAGATTTGAAGGCTCAAAATATCCTGTACCGAGCTGGATGGTGTTCTCTATAAGGGCAGAGATCCACTGGTGTGCATTGTGCCTCTGACGCTGTGTGCAGACCCCAACAGGTTTTGGTTGGAGGCTATTACAAATTGTGCGAGTCCATGGCTGTCAACCTCAGTTTCCCCTTGTGTCAGTGAAAGGCATGAAACTCTCTGTTCATTAAGAACAAATGGAATGCCGGGCATGGTGGCGCATGCCTTTAATCCCAGCACTCGGGAGGCAGAGGCAGGCGGATTTCTGAGTTCGAGGCCAGCC
>NC_034608.1:12563846-12565919 GCF_900095145.1 Mus pahari | reverse complement strand
CAGATCAGTGTGGGGAGGGTACCAGCAGCTTGAAAGTGAGGCAAAGAGCTGGAGAGATGGGTTAGTGGTTAAGAGAACTAGTTGCTCTTTCAGAGGAGGTGAGTTCAATTTCCACCACCCATGGGATGACTCACCGTGGCCTTGAACTCCTGTTCTAGGAGGTCTGATGGCCTCTTCAGACTTCTGCAGGTACCATATGCATATGTGTAGTACACAGGCTTAAAACACACACACACACACAAATAAATATCTAAATTTTTCTTCAGAAAAAATGAATGAAAAATATGGCTGGAAGAAGAGAGAGAGGCGAATCTTTACATTTAGTGGGAAGCTGGGTCCTGAGTCCTAAGCAGGCATGCTCATTCCTCTACCTCAGTGTGTGTGTTTGAGTGTGTGTACAGTACTTGTAGTACATGTAGGAGACTTTGGAGTATGTGGGAGCAATATGACGTGACCTATTTTCAGTCGGTGCCCCTGAATGTGTCATTCCCCCTATGTAATCTCTGCTCACTCTCAGGAGCATTTGTGGGTGGATGGATGTCTTCACTAACCTCTTCCTCTAGAGACCCTGGGTCATCTCTTTATCATTCATTTTATACAGTTTATTTTACCTTAATGTATGTGTGTGTCTGTGCCTGTGCAATTATCTAGAACCAGGATTTCCTGGTGGTCTCTTCTATTAAGATTGAACAATTCCCTCAGTTCAGACAGACAGACAGACAGACAGACAGACAGACAGAGGATATAAGTGGGAAAATGCTTCTGTTCGCATAAAAAGATTAGAGGGCATGAAGGAGTTGGTCCTCTCCTTCCACCATGAGTGATCTGGACATTGAACTCAGCACATCAGCCTTGTCAGCAAGTGCCTGTACCCACAGAACCATCTCAGTGGCCCAGCCTGGTATGATATTCATTTGGAGACTCACTCTCTCACAGCTGGTAGCCTGGGTCTTTGGTCTTCAGCATATAATGGCCAATGGTGATTGACTTTGAACAGAGAACAGTCTGGACTTTCCACACCCTTTATCATGTGCTCTTCACTGAGAACTTCCTGTAGATTAGCTTCTGTCCCCCTCTGCCCTACACACCCCCCACAAGAACAAACCCTGAGTCCTCTCTCAAGCTCTTATCTTAGGAGCCATTCTCTCAAACCCCTCCTCCTGTCTACTGTCAAGACAATGCCACCTCGTCTATGTGTTAGGACACAGAGCTGCAGCTTTAGGCCACTTTCCCACAACCTTAATCAGGCCACACCTCCTGCAGCTCACTCTAGGACAGAGTGGAGGAGCTGTCTGGGCTGAGACACAACTACTCTCAGTTTATAATCCCATGCTCCTGCTTCTCTCTTATTTTCATTCTCTTTTTTAAGAAGAATTTCTTTAAAAGTGTATTTTTTATAATTTTCTACATGATCATTGCATTCAGTCACTTTCTCCCCCCTCATCCCATGCCTTCTCCTCCTTCTCAACTTCATGATTTCTTCTTCAACTATCATTATTACATTTTTATGTAAATATATAAATACTACCTGTTGGGCCCATTTAGTGCTACCCATGTGTTAATGTATTTATCTGACCACTTGGGATTGGATAACCTATCAGGGGCTCACCCCTGGAGAATACTGATTCTCCCTCTCTCAGCACTCATTAATTACTAAAGCTCTTTATATAGGAGTGGATCCTCTTGAGATTTGTCCATCAATGCTGGCATGTCAATTGGTGTTGACATGACTGTGGAGGAGGCCATGTGGATGAGATACCTTGGCTGCAGCTTTCCTGTCATATATTGAAGAAAAAATCTCACTATAGACATCCTGGTTCTCTTGCATTTATACTCTTTCCACTTCCCCTTCTAAAATGTACCCAGACCCTCAAACAAAGAGGTTATGGTACAGACAGATCAGTTGGTGATGAACACCCCATGGTGTCAGCTGTTCCCTGCATTCCAAACAATTTTGGATTTCTTTGGTGGCCTTCATCTGTGAGAAGAAGAAGAAGAAGAAGAAGAAGAAGAAGAAGAAGAAGAAGAAGAAGAAGAAGAAGAAGAAGAAGAAGAAGAAGAAGAAGAAGAAGA
>NC_034608.1:12546767-12551722 GCF_900095145.1 Mus pahari | reverse complement strand
ATCAAATCATTGTAAACCTCTATTATCAAATCATTGTAAACCTCAATTATCAAATCATTGTAAACCTCTATTATCAAATCATTGTAAACCTCTATTATCAAATCATGGTAAACCTCTATCATCAAATCATTGTAAATCTATTATCCTGACTCAGGAAGGCCAGTCAGACAACTTCTTCAACCACAGAGCAGAGCCCGTCACATGAGAAGCAGGAGCATATCTAGGAGCAGAGCTCTGAGCTGCTGGCCCCCATCTCTGAGTCTTCTCTCCCCGTGTGGGACATAGAAGGGTATTATCACAGGTCAGATCCATGGTGTCCAGTCTATAGAACAGCCATTGTAGACATTAATGGAGGGGACAGAAGGTCATGAGTTTGTGACAAAATTCAATTGGCATGCCCTTAAGGACATTCTTTCCTGGGAAGTCCCTGCCACCACCCTGGACAGCCTAAGGCTTAGAGACATTGGAATCACATTTCAGGTTGGATTTGTAGTTAGATAAAAAGAAATCAGAGATGCAAGAAGAGGGAGACTCAGGAGTGAAACATCAAGTTGGGAGGATTAGCATTGACTGGTACTCAGTATCAGTCCCAATGACTCAGATTAGAGTGTCCTATGGATCTCAAACAGCCTCAACCTGTCACCTTCTGACAGGCTCTGACCACTTATGCACCACAGGGTAGATTATATCCTGAATCTCATGTTCACATGTTAATGCTACCAAGTCCTCAGTATCCACTGGGCTGGAGTTGTTGCTTGTGGTTGTCTGTAACAGTGCTGTGCAGATGTCAGACAAGAGATTCCCCTGTGTGGGAACTCTGACCCATGCAAGTACTTTTTCCACTAATGTTGGCATCTCATCTCCCTGCCAACCAGTATCCAAGAAAAAATGCATGAGGAGGGGAATCACAGGCAGATGCAGGGGATCTGAGTGCTCAGAGATGGTGGGGCATCCTGTGTGAGCTAATCTACAGAGCTTGATGGTAGACAGACATAGGACTGCCTTACAGCACATAGCATTGTGTCCCTCCAGATGCACTGACCTTCACTGCTCAGAGTGAGCCCATACCCCACCCTAAGGCTTTGCTGGCTAAGCCTGCCCCACAGGTAGGTTGGGATGAGAGTTCCCATGTTGCTTCAGTGAGAAGCCTCAGAGCCTGTCCTCAGGACTTGTGTGAACAGGAACCTGAACCAAGAGACCAAGAGCATGCCCTCTCTCAGCTCAGTAGTACAGCTGGACCACAACAGGAGCCATCCTGATCAGATGTTTCATGATGATTGTCATGAGCCACTACTGTCTTATGGGTGCATGAATCTAGGAATGATCTAGGAACATGAAGGGTCAGGCAGGCTTTGCAACAGAGCCTTTTAATCCTTAGTTATTAACATCCCTTCTCTCACATGTGTGAACCACATGGAGAGCTTACTTGAGGTTTAGGAGGATACAGATAATCTGACCTATAGAAACTAGGCACTAGACCTTGCTGAAAATCACCTGATGGGCCAGGTATGTTCAATGCATGTGTTGCTTAGTGTGTAGCACCTGACACAAGATAGAGACACCTGGAGAAACTCAAGAAATTGCCTCCATCATCCTGTTCTGTGGGTGTGTACCTGAAGCATTTACTTGGTTATTTATTGATGTATAAAGGCACAGTCCACTATGGGTGGTGCCATTCCTACAGGGGTAGTCCTGAGATGTACGAGGAGAAGGTAACTGAACAAACCTTGGAGTACAAGGCAGGCAGCAGCTTTCCTCCATAATCCCTGCTAGAGTTCCCACAGATTAGAGTAATGATATAAATAATAATAATAAAACAATCACTGGGTTAAAAATTTATTCTTCAGACAGATTAACAATATTGACAACCTTTAATAAGATTAACATTGTGTTTACAAGATTAACATTAATACCAGAAATGCAATTTGAGACTTTACTGTCCATTCTTCAGAGTACTAAGAACTCCACAGCACTAAATACCTATGTGTTAAGTGTAGATTGACTGAGATGAAGCAGGCACATACCCAGAAGAGACACAAAACAGATTCCATAAGTGAATCAATGAAGACATTAGACAAGTGTGAACACATTTTAATAATGAAAACAGACAAACTAGGGATAGAAGACTATGCCAGTGTGGTAGGGCTGCATGTAGATACCCACAACCAACTCAGGACTCAGTGGGGACACTGACAGCTTTCCCTTTAAGAGCATGATCAACACAAGGAGGCTGCTGTGACCACTTCTGCTTGGTATTCCCTTAGGAACCCGAAACACAATTCAGCAACACGCAACACAAAGAAATGGAAGGTGGTAGGCTATAGAATATATCTATAGATAACATGAAAGGTATTTGGAGAAAATTCTAAAGGATCTATAGAAGTTTCTGGGACTGGTGAGCAAAAACACACACCTGAGCTGTACTTCCGGAAATATTGACCTCAAATAACAAGATGACATGTTTGGTTAAATGCATAGACAACAGGAGATGGGGTTAGACACTGCTGGAAGGAGCAGGATAAGTTTAGATATGCTTCGGAAATGGGCAGTGGCAATGGTCACATGACAATATAAATGAGCTTTATACTACCCAGCTGTGTGCTTCAAAACAGCTAAAGGGAAAAATCAAATAAACATAATATAGTATATACAGTTGGATATATTATACATTTATATTTCTATTGGTTATTTTATTTCTTTTCATTGCAAATACTATCGCTCTTCCTGGTTTCTCCTCCACAAACCACCTATCCTACTCTCTCTCCACCCTGCCTCTATGAAGATGCTCCCCCATCCACCCACACACTCCCACACTCCCACCTACCATTTCCCTATGCTGTGGCATCGAGCCTTCACAAGACCAAGGGCCTCCCCTCCCATTGTTGCCAGAGAAGACCATCCTCTGCTACATATGCAGCTGGAGCCATAGGACCCACCATGTGTACTCTTTGGTTGGTGGTTTAGTCCTTGGAAGCTCTAGAGGCTCTGGTTGGTTGGTACTGTTGTTCTTCCTGTGGGGTTGCAAACCCCTTCAGCTCCTTGTTTTGTGTCAACTTGACACAAGTTGGAGTTATCAAAAAAAAAAGCAACTTCAGGTGAGGAAATGCCTTCATGAGGTCCAGTTGTAAGGCATTTTCTCAATTAGTGATCAAGGGGGGTGCCCTTGTGTATGGTACCATCTCTGGGCTGGTAGTCTTGGGTTCTATAGGAAAGCAAGCTGAGCAAGCCAGGGGAAACAAGCCAGTAAGCAACATCCCTCCATGGAGTCTGCAGCAGTTCCTGCTTCCTGACCTACTTGAGTTCCAGTCCTGACTTCTTTTGGTGATGAACAGCAGTGTGGAAGTGTAAGCCTTTCCTCCACAACTTGCTTCTTAATCATGATGTTTTTCTAGGAATAGAAACCCTAACTATGTGGGGCATTGGGCTATGCACAGACAGGCTGGTCTCCAGTCGAGCTAAGGTCTGAACCCCGGGACCCAGTGGTGATAATTCAACTACATGGGACGGAAGGAGATCTCTCATGTCTCCTGGACCCTGGCTCCTGTCTAAGTTACTGTCCCCCACAGCTCCCACAAGAGAAGCATGGTTAGAAGTCACATAGGCAATGTCTCAAGCTTCTGACCTTCAGGCTAAACTCCTCCCCAGTTACCTTACAACAGAAGATAGCAGCATACTTTAAAAGGGCTGTTTGGCCCCTCCTCACTCTCTCACTCCTCTTGCTCCCTTGTGCTTACTCCTCTTTCATCCCTCTCCTCTCCTCTCTTCTTCTTTCTCCCTCTTACTCTCTAGCCTTTTCTCTCTCTCTCTCTCTCTCTCTCTCTCTCTCTCTCTCTCTCTCTCTCCCTTCCTCCCTCTCTCGTTCTACCTTCTCTCTTTCCCCCTGCCTTTCTACAATAAAGCTCTAAAACCATAGACTGTCTCTGCTCATCAAGGCCTGCCACACTTGGAGGATGGGATAGGCTTTTTCCTAATGAACCATTTCTAATCTCCCAATGGAAGGCCTTCCTATGCTCCAGCCAAGGTCAGCTGTGCAGACTCTCACCTGTGTGGAAACCTCTCTTCCCTCAGCCCTCTCTCCTGTAACCCCAAGCCCACAGGGCGTGCCCACAGGGCCCCCAAGTTGGGGGTTGCCCCTTGTCCGCCCTGGTCAAGTGGGTCAGAGGCTTGGATGCTCACCTGGGGCTGAGTGGAAAGCATCTGGCAGCCCTCTTGCATCCACCTGCCCAGAGCTTAAGTGGAACTCTGGCTGAATGTGGGCTATCCTCCCTCCCCCTCTTTCCCCTGGGCTCCTTATTTGTTCCCACATAACTAAGACACCCTAACTCTACCATTGAGGTCCTCATGCTCAGTCTGATGGTTGGCTGCAAGCATCTGCATCTGTATTGGTCAGGCTCTGGAAGAACTTCTCTGGAGACAGCTGTATCAGGCTCCTGTCAGCAAGAACTTCTTGGCATCAACAATACTGTCTGGGTTTGGTGACTGCAAAAGGGATAGTTCCCCAAGTGGGGCAGTCTCTGGAAGCTCTTTTCTTCAGTCTCTGCTCTACTATTTGTCCCTGTATTTCCTTTAGACAGAAGTAATTCTGGATTAAAATTTTTGAAATGGGTGGGTGGTGCCATCACTCAACCAGGGGCCATGCCTAACATTTGGATATGGTCTCTATAGGTTCTCTCACCACTTTATTGGGTATTTCATCTACTGCCATCCCCATTGAGACCTTGGAGCCTCTTGCTTTCCTGGCATCTAGAAGTATCTGGTGGCTAGCCCTAATTCACCATCCCTCACTGCTACACACCTCTGTTCAATCTCCTGACCCTCTGTCAGTCTCACCAGTCTCTCCCACACCTGATCCTGGCCTTCTTTTCACCTCTCCCTTCTCTCACTCCAAATAGCCTCCCTCCCTGTAGTGGCTATTCCTGATTGTCAACTTGACTATATTTGGAATGAACTACAAT
>NC_034608.1:12545279-12546547 GCF_900095145.1 Mus pahari | reverse complement strand
TTAATCTGGGCTACACCTTCTGCTGGAGACCATATAAGGACATTGGAAGGAGGGAGACTTGCTCTCACTCTTTTGCCTGCTTGCCATATGGGACTAAGCAACTGCTAGATCCTTGGACTTCCATTCACAGCTACTACTGAACCATTGTTGGGAATTGGACTACAGACTGTAAGTCATCAATAAATTTCTTTACTATATAGAGACTATCCGTAAGTTCTGTGACTCTAGAGAACCCTGACTAATACACTCCCTCTACCTCTCATGATTATTTCATTACCTCTTCTAAGCATCCACACTTTGGTCTTCCCTCTTGAGCTTCATATGGTCCATGAGTTTTATCATGAGTATTCCAAGATTTTTTCCTAATATACATATATCAGTGAGTTCATACAACATGTGTTCTTTTGTGGTTGTGTTACATCACTCAAAATATTTTCCAGTTCCATCCATTTACCTAAGAATTTCATGCATTCATTGTTTTAAAAAAGATGAGTAGGCCAGAGGAGAGGTGGCTGCCAGGGACAGCCCTAACCGCCAGAGCAGGAGAGAAAGCAATCTTGTATCCCAGGTCCCTCAGAACCCAGTCTGCACAGCAAAGCATGCAGACTGAAGAAGCAGCATAGCTTCTGGGATAGGCCCTGTTTTGGATCATAATCTTCAGCCAGGAAGCAGATCTGAGCTCCAGACCCCTGCGCTCCTTCCCTGCCAGAGGAGAGGTGGCCACCAGGGATGGCTATAACCACCAGTACAGATGGGTAAGCCATCTTGTATCCTGGGTCCCTCAGAGCCCAGTCTCTGCAGGAGAGCCTGTGGAATGCAGAAGCAGCATAGCTTCTGGGACAAGCCCCGTTTCAGGCTGTCATCTTCAGCCAAGAAGCAGATCTGAGCTCCAGACCCCTGTGCTCCTCTCCCATCAGAGGGGAGGTTGCCTGCAGAGAGTACTCTGACCACTGAGACTCAGGAGAGAGTTGGACTCCCAGGAGTGCTGACAGAGGCTAACAGAATCACAAGAGGAACAAGCTCCAGCCAGAGACAGCTATAACAACTAGCAACAGAAATTACCAGATGGTAAAAGGCAAACATAAAAATCTTACTAACAGAAACCAAGACCACTCACCATCATCAGAACCCAAGGCTCCCACCTCAGCGAGTCCTGGATACCCCAACACATCCAAAAAACAAGACTCGGATTTGAAATTATATCTCAGGATGATGGCACAGGATTCTAAGAAGGGCATTAATAACTCACTTAAAGAATTACAGGAAAA
>NC_034608.1:12542513-12544789 GCF_900095145.1 Mus pahari | reverse complement strand
CACTAAATAAAGACAGAATATTAAAAGCAGTAAAGGAAAAAGGGCAAGTAACATATAAAGGCAGGCCTCTTAGAATTACACCAGACTTCTTACCAGAGACTATGAAAGCCAGAAGATCCAGGACAAATGTTACACAGACCATAAGAGAACACAAATGCCAGCCCAGGCTACTATACCCAGCCAAACTCTCCATTTCCATAGATGGAGAAACCGAAGTATTCCATGATAAAAACAAATTCACACAATATCTTTCGACAAATCCAGCCCTTCAAAGGATAATAAAGGGAAAACACCAATACACGGATGGAAACTATACCCTAGAAAGAGCAAGAAAGTCATTCTTCAATAAACCAAAACAAAGACAGCAAGAAGAACAGAATCCCAACTTTAACAACAAAAACAACAGAAATCAACAATTACTTTTCTTTAATATCTGTTAATATCACTGGACTGAATTCCCCAATAAAAAGACATAGACTAGCAGACAGGCTACACAAACAAGACCCAACATTTTGCTGCTTACAGGAAACCCAGCTCAGGGAAAAAAACGGATATTACCTCAGAGTGAAAGGCTGGAAAACAATTTTCCAAGCAAATGGTCCGAAGAAATAAGCTGGAGTAGCCATTCTAATATCAAATAAAATTGACTTCAAACCAAATGTTATCAAAAAAAGACAGGGATACTCATCAAAGGTAAAATTTACCAAGATGAACTCTCAATTCTGAATGTCTATGCTCCAAATGCAAGGGCAGCCACATTCATTAAAGAAACTTTAGTAAAGCTTAAAGCACATATTGTACCTCACACAATAATAGTGGGGGACTTCAACACNCNACTCTCATCAATAGACAGATCCTGGAAACAGAAAATAAACAGAGACACAATGAAACTAACAGAAGTTATGAAAGAAATGGATTTAAAAGAAATCTACAGAACATTTTATCCTAAAACAAAAGGATACACCTTCTTCTCAGCACGTCATGGTACCACCTCCAAAACTGAGCATATAATCAGTCACAAAAGAAACCTCAACAGATACAAAAATATTGAAATTATCCCATGCATCCTATCAGATCACCACGGACTATTGCTGATCGTCAATAACAGCATAAATAATAGAAAGCCAACATTCACATGGTAAATGAACAACACTCTACTCAATGATACCTTGGTCAAGGAAGAAATAAAGAAAGAAATTAAAGATGTTTTATAATTTAATGAAAATGAAGCCACAACATATCCAAACTAATGGGAAACAATGAAGGAAGTCCTAAGAGGAAAACTCATAGACCTGAGTGCCTCCAAAAAGAAACTAGAGAGAGCATACACTAGCAACCTGACAACACACCTAGAAGCTATAGAATTAAAGGAAGCAAATTCACCCAAGAGGAGAACATGGCAGGAAATAATCAAACTCAGGGCTGAAATCAACCAACTGAAAACAAAAACAACTACTCAAAGAATCAACCAAACCAGGAACTGGTTCTTTGAGAAAATCAACAAGATAGATAAACTGGAATAAGAATTGACAAATGGGACATCATAAAATTGCAAAGCTTCTGTAAGGCAAAAGACTGTCAACAAGACAAAAATGCCACCGACAGATTGGGAAAGGATGTTTACCAATCCTAAGTCTGATAGGGGATTAATTTCCAATATATACTAAGAGCTCAAGAAGCTAGACTCCAGAAATCCAAATAACAGGCTGGTGAGATGGCTCAGTGGGTAAGAGCACCCGATTGCTCTCCCGAAGATACAGAGTTCAAATCCCAGCAACCACATGGTGGCTCATAACCATCTGTAACAAGATCTGACATCCTCTTCTGGAGTTTCTGAAGACAGCTACAGTGTACTTACATATAATAAATAAATAAATCTTTAAAAAAATTCGAATAACCCCATTAAAAAATGGGGTACAGAGCTAAACAAAGAGTTCTCAACTGAGGAATACTGAAGGGCTGAGAAACACCTGAAAAAATGTTCAGCATCCTTAATCATCAGGGAAATGCAAATTAAAACAACCTTGAGATTTCATCTCACGCCAGTCACAATGGCTAAGATCAAAAATTCAGGTGACAGCAGATGCTGGCAAGGATGTGGAGAAAAAAGGACACTCCTCCATTGTTGGTGGGACTGCAAGCTTGTACAACCACTCTGGAGATCAGTCTGATGGTTCCTCAGGAAATTTGGCATAGTTTTACCAGAAGATCCAGCAATACATCTCCTGGGCATATACCCAGATGATGTCCCAACTGGTAATAAGGACACATGCTCC
>NC_034608.1:12539859-12541303 GCF_900095145.1 Mus pahari | reverse complement strand
ATAGGTGGAACAACAATATGAACTAACCAGTACCCCCAGAGCTCGTGTCTCTAGTTGCATATGTAGAAGAAGATGGACTCACACCAGTCAGAATAGCTAAGATCAAAACTCAGGTGACAGCAGATTCTGACAAGGAAGTGGAGAAAGAGGAACACTCCTTCAATGCTGGTGCAATTCCAAGTTTGTACAACCACTTTGGAAATCAGACTTATGGTTCTTCAGAAAATTGGACATAGTACTACCGGAGGACCCAGCTATACTACTCCTGGGCATATACCCAAAAGATGCTCCAACATATAACAAGGACACATGCTCTGCTATTTTCATAACGGTCTTATTTTTAATAACCAGAAGCTAGAAAGAATCCAGGTGTTCCTCAGCAGAGGAATAGATATAGAAAATATGGCACATTTACGCAATAGAGTACACTCATCTTTTTTTTTTTTTTTGATATACTTTTTTTCCATTTTTTATTAGATATTTTCTTCATTTACATTTCAAATGCTATCCCGAAAGTCCCCAATACCCTCCCCCCACACCCTGCTCCCCTACCCACTCACTCCCACTTCTTGGCCCTGGTGTTCCCCTGTATTGGGGCATATAAAGTTTACAATACCAAGGGGCCTTTCTTCCCATTTAATGACTAGGCCATCCTCAGCTACATATGGAGCTAGAGCCATGAGTCTTCCGTGTGTTTTCTTTGATTGGTGGTTTAGTCCCAGGGAGCTCTGGGGTTACTGGTTAGTTCATATTGTTGCTCCTAGGGCGCTGTCTGTACCCCATTTTTAAAAGGGTTATTTGATTCTCTGGAGTCCAGCTTCTTGAGTTCTTTGTACATATTGGATATTAGCCCTCTACCAGATGTAGGATTGGTAAAGATATTTTCCAAATCTGTTGGTTGCCATTTTGTCCTACTGATGGTGTCCTTTGCCTTACAGAAGCTTTGCAATTTTATGAGATTCCATTTGTCTATAGTTGATCTTTGAGCCTGGGACATAGGTGTTCTATTCAGGAAAATTTCCCCTGTGCCCATGTGTTCAAGGCTCTTTCCCACTTTCTCTTCTATTAAATTTAGCATATCTGGGTTGATGTGAATGTCCTTGATCCACGTGGACTTGAGCTTTGTTCAAGGAGATGAGAATGGATCAATTTGCATTCTTCTACATGCCAACCACACTTGACCCAGCACCATTTGTTGGATATGCTGTATTTTTTCCACTAAATGGTTTTGGCTTCCTTGTCAAAAATCAAGTGACCATAGGAGTGTGGGTTTAATTCTGTATCTTCAATTCTAATCTATTGATCTACTTGTCTGTCGCTGTACCAGTACCATGCAGTTTTTATGACAATTGCTCTGTAGTACAGCTTAAGGTCAGGCATGGTGATTCCACCAGAGGTTCTTTTATTGTTGAGAATGGTTTTTGCTATCCTAGGTTTTTTATTA
>NC_034608.1:12512994-12539549 GCF_900095145.1 Mus pahari | reverse complement strand
CCTTATATTAAACCATCCCTGCATCCCTGGGATGAAGCCCACTTGGTCATGATGGATGATCATTTTGATGTGTTCTTGGGTTCGGTTTGGTTTGCGAGAATTTTATTGAATACTTTTGCATCGATATTCATAAGAGAAATTGGCCTGAAGTTCTCTTTCTTTGTTGGGTCTTTGTGTGGTTTAGGTATCAGAGTAATTGTGACTTCATAGAACGAATTGGTAGAGTACCTTATGTTTCTATTTTGTGGAATAATTTGAAGACTATTGGTATGAGATCTTCTTTGAAGGTCTGATAGAACTCTGCACTAAAACCATCTGGTCCTGGGCTTTTTTGGGGGGCGGGGGGGCTATTAATGACAGCTTCTACTTCTTTAGGAGATATGGGACTGTTTAGGTCATTAATCTGATCCTGATTTAACTTTGGTACCTGGTATCTGTCTAGAAATTTGTCTATTTCATCCAGGTTTTCCAGTTTGGTTGAGTATAGGTTTTTGTAGTAGGATCTGATGATTTTTTTAATTTCCTCCGTTTCTGTTGTCTTCCTTTTCTTTTCTGTTTTTGTTAATTTTGATACTGTTTCTATGCCCTCTGTCTAGTCTAGCTAAGGGTTGCTCTATCTTGTTGATTTTTCTCAAAGAACCAGCTCCTGGTTTTGTTGATTCTTTGTATAGTTTTTTGCTTTGTGTGTGTGTGTGTGTGTGTGTGTGTGTGTGTGTGTGTGTGTGTGTGTGTGTGTGTATCTACTTGGTTAATTTCAGCCCTTAGTTTGATTATTTCCTGCTATCTACTGTCTACTCCTCTTGGGTGTATTTGCTTTTTTCCTAGAGCTTTCAGGTGTGCTGTTAAACTGCTAGTGTATGCTCTCTCCAGTTTCTTTTTGGAGGCACTCAGAGCTATGAGTTTTCCTCTTAGCACTGCTTTCATTGTGTCCCATAAGTTTGGGTATGTTGTGGCTTCATTTTCATTAAATTCTAAAATGTCTTTAATTTCTTTCTTTATTTCTTCCCTGGCCAAGATATCATTGAGCAGAGAGTTGTTCACATTCCATGTAAATGTGGGCTTTCTGTTGTTTTTGTTGTTATTGAAGACCAGCCTTAGTCCATCATGATCTGATAGGATGCACGGAATTATGTCAATCTTCTTGTATCTATTGAGGCTTGCTTTGTGACTGCTTATATGGTCAGTTTTGGAGAAGGTACCATGAGGTGCTGAGAAGAAGGTATATTCTTTTGTTTTAGGTTGAAATGTTCTATAGATATCTGTTAAATCCATTTGATTCATAACTTCTGTGAGTTTCACTATGTCTCTGTTTAATTTCTGTTTCCGTTATCTGTCCATTGGTGAGAGTGGGGTGTTGAAGTCACCCACCATTATTGTGGGAGGTTCAATGTGTGCATTGAGCTTCAGTAACATTTCTTTATGAATGTTGGTGCCCTTCCATTTGGGGCATAGATGTTCAGAATTGAGAGTTCATCTTGATAGATTTTTTTCCTTTGATGAGTATGAAGTGTCCTTCCTTATCTTTTTTATAACTTTTGGTTGAAAGTTGATTTTATTCAATATTAGAATGACTAATCCAGCTTGTTTCTTAGGACCATTTGCTTGGATTTTTTTCAAGAATTTTACTCTGAGGTAGTGTCTGTCTTTAATACTGAGGTGCATTTCCTGTATTCAGCAAAATTCTGGTTCCTGTTTACATATCCAATCTGTTAGTCTATGTCTTTTGGGGGAGGGATTGAGTCCATTGATGTTAAGAGATATTAAGGACCAGTGATTGTTACTTCCTGTTATTTTTGTTCTTAGAATTGTAATAATGTTTGTGTGGCTATCTTCTTTTGGGTCTGTTGTAAGAACATATAATTTCTTGCTTTTTCTTGAATGTAGTTTCCCTTCTTGTGTCAGAGTTTCCCATCTATTATCCTTTGTAGGACTGGATTTACAGAAAGGTCTGCCTTTATATGTCACTTGACCTTTTTCCCTTACCACTTTTAATATTCTTCCTTTGCTCTGTGCTTTTGATGTTTTGATTATTGTGTGACGGGAGGAATATCTTTTCTGGTCCAATTTATTTAGGGTTCTGTAGGCTTCTTGTATGTATGTGGGCATCTCTTTCTTTAGGTTATGGAAGTTTTCTTCTATAATTTTGTTAAAGATATTTACTAGCCCTTTGATTTGGGAATCTTCTCTTTTCTATACCTATTATTCCTAGGTTTGTTTGATCTTTTCGTTGTGTCCTGGATCTCCTAGATCTTTTGGGTTAGGATCTTTTTGCTTTTTGCATTTTCTTTGACTGTTGTGTCAATGTTTTCTATGGTATCTTCTACACCTGAGATTCTCTCTTCTATCTCTTGTATTCTGTTAGTAATGCTTGCATCTGTGACTGCTGATCTCTTTCCTAGGTTTTCTATCTCCAGGGTTGTCTCCCTTTGTGACTTCATTATTGTTTTATTTCCATTTCTAGATCCCAGATGATTTTGTTCAATTCCTTCACCTGTTTGGTTGTGTTTTCCCGTAATTCTTTAAGGGATTTTGATGTTTCCTCTTTAAGGGCTTCTACCTGTTTACCTGTGTTCTCTTGTATTTCTTTAAAGAAGTTATTTATGTCCTTCTTAAAGTCTGTTATCATCATTGTGAGACATGATTTTAAATCAGACTCTTGCTTTTCAAGTGTGTTCAAGTATTCTGGATTTGCTGTGGTGGAAGAACTGGGTTCTGATGATGCCAAGTAGCCTTGGTTTCTGTTGCTTATGTTCTTACAATTGCTTTTCACCATCTGATGTTAGTTGGGCTTGCTGTCTCTAGAGCTTTTCCCTCCTATGAGCCTGTAAGCCTGTGATCTTAGGTGTATCAGCACTCCTGGGAGACAAGTTCTCTCCTGTCAGGATTGGGATGCAGAGAGCAATGACACGGGGTCAGCTATGGGGAAAGATGTAAACTAGAAGGATCATGTCCAAAGATGCTCCGCAGTTCTTGGGTTCTGTGGGCTCTGAGCAGGTCCCACTTGTACCAGGTATTGGGGCTATAGTGGTGGTCTCACATGTGAGCTTAGGTGTGTCAGGACTCCTTGGGGACAAGCTAAGGGCAGGATTTCAGTGTGGAGAGCTGTGGCATAGGGTCAGCTCCAGGTCACAGATTGAAACTGCATATATATTTACATTTTTATATATCTTCTATATTATATATACTTATATGACAAAGACTTGAGTGCAAGGTCACGCTGTGACTGTCACTCATGAGCTAAAAACACTCCAGTTGTCCTTTACATAAAATTATTTCAATTCTGTGCATCAAAGAAACTATGGATCAAAACTATGATGTAACCAGTAATGTGCAATGAGAAACATGGGCAGTCCCTTCTGTCACTTCCTCACTTCCCATGGTGACTGGTGTCCAGATAGTCTTGGAGTTAGGTGAAGCTATTGGAGCATATGAGAGCATGTTTGTCTCTGTGCAAACATTGTACCATGTTAACAGGGCACTCAGTGCATCCCGGAATTTGGGGACTCCTGAAACCAGTAGCTGTATACTTGATCCACAATCTAAACTCTTAACACCTTTGCAATATTGTTTACCATATTGATGTCTTTATTTTTCCTTTCAACAAGTCTCACTTTAAATGTTGTCCTGTCTATCTACACATGATTCTGACAAGACTATAGGCAAAAGTCACTGTGCTGGAAGTATATGAGTGGTTACTGACAGTTTTTACCATGTAACTGTTCTCCATTTGACAGAGGAATGCCACCACTCTGCTATAGCATGAGAGGAGGGGTCACTCATTCATCACAGCCAGGCTGACTGGGAGACTGGACTTTGAACTGACTGGGTTGGAGACCTCACATTGATACTCTCCAGCATCCTCCTTCCTCACAGTATGTATGGTGAGTTGGCACTTTGACGGNGACAGGGTCATCCTCTCTGTGAGCTGCAGACTCTGATTGTTGAAGAGCCAACGCATGGAGATCCCAGTGTTGTCTGAGAAGCAAGTGAAGACCACTGAGCTCTGTACTCTAACTATGGTGTCTGTAACTCTCATGAAGGGCTGTGTCACAGGCTCTGCAAAGAAACAGAAGAGGGGACCAAATGACAGTCATCCTTCAGGTGGCCCAACCAGTCCCTCTACAGCTCACACCCAATAAAGCTTCCAGAGAGTGAAAAAGTGAAACATAAAAACATAAATTCTAGGCCTTTAGGCCCAGGCTTGAGAATGTGACCTTTGTGACACAATGCTCAAGGCATGCTAATCATAAAACAGACAGCTACATTCCTCCACCCACCTGCTTCCTGGGGTCGGGGAGTGTTCCCTCAAAGAAAGTCACCCTGACCCACCCTGACTGCTCCTGGAACCCACTATGCAAATGTACTATTGTTAGAGGCTCATAAAAACTGTCTTGACTCCCACTTCCTCAGTGACTCTTAACTGATATTTTTGGTATTTTCCAACAATGCCCTCCCCACCCCCTTGAGTTTTGGTTTCTTCCTTTAAATACACTGACTACTCAGGGCCCACGGTCCTCTACCCCTGCGTGGTGTATGACTGTGGGTCCCAGAGCACTCTTAAAATAAAAGGTCCTCTTGCAGTTTGCATCAAGACCATTTCTCATGAGTGATTTGGGGTGACGCCTCTCCTGAGTCAGAACGTGGGGGAGTCCTCACATTGTGGGTCTTTCAAGAAGAGAAATTGGACCTGTGACTACAGTCATACCTTGTGCCTTGCATCTTCGACCCATGTGCTGTATGATCCTGATTCAACCACTGAGGTTGATGTGCCTCAGTTTCCCTGTACTAGGACACACTGTGCATGATCATTGCGGTGCCTATGAGTTAAAATTAGGTCTGAGCAATGTTCTGACCTGGGGATGGGGGAGTTGCTCACGTCAGCAGCATCTGTTCCACTTACCTACAGAAGCGAATTCTCTAGACTAGGCCTCTGAGGATAAGAAGCTGCCTAGAGAAGTCTCACCTCTGTCCCTCCTCTTGGGAACCTGGCTTTCCTGTGAGTCTCCTAACCCATCAAAAAGCTGGCTTCTGTCCTGCCACCTGTCCATTGAAGATCAGGAGAAGGAGATGTACAGGTGGCCTATATGAGTGCAGCTGTGATGGTGGTGCACAGCTGATCCCACACCCTATTGGACATGGACTCTCAGCAAAGCCTTGTTTCCTGTTAGCTCTGACAGGAAGTCCAATGCTAGCCCTGGGGAGAAGCTCTCTGGGGACAACTAGAGTTGAGTCTGGATTCTTGGCTTTCTGATGCTCCTCTTACTGATTCAGTAGTGAGCTGGACCATGGAGGGAGGGGGAACAAAGACTGACAGGGAAGATAGAAGGGAAAGGGACAAATCCATCAATATTGACCCCTTTGTCTTTGGTGAAAAGATGGGGTCCTGTGACCAGAGAAACTTACATCTATCCATCACTCAGTGGAGGCGGGTGGGCGTGTCTGCACAAGTCAGAGGGAGTGAGCAAATGACCTCCATGCCCTTGGTGCACCTGAATGTGTGTCGCTTCCTCTGTGGTGAATTCTGGCCTCCTGTCTCCACCCTCACTGTCCTCACATGCCTGGTCTCCCTCAGAAGATGTGGGGGATGAGGATTCCTTCCTCAGCTCTTCCTCTACAATCTCCAGTGTTCATCTTCTGACCTCTTTGGTCTCTTCCCTCTCTGGATGCACTCAACCCTGACTCCACTTTGAGATGGGCTGCCTGGTCTGACTTCTAGTTCACTAAAGCCTATTAGAAAAAAGAAATAGAAACTCATTTAATCTTTCTGGAAATTTCAGTAAGTAGACAGGCTCAGCAATGTGGGGCAATGTACTATGCCACCAGACAGAAAACAGGGTAAGATCAAGTGGATTCAGGAAGCCCAGCAAATCTCATAATTGAGAAAGGTTGGCATTTAAATCTAACTCTGACCAGGTTCCTGAACTGGAACATCTGACCGTGTCACCACATGGAGAGGACAGTGACAATCAGTCACATAGGGGCAATACCCAAATCCCTTCCACACGCAGATGAGGCATCCCTGGCATCTCAGACCAAACCAATAGAAAGAATCTAATGTTTTTTAAAGATCCTATCCACAATGAATAAAGTGCACGAGGTATTTTACCGAAGATCGACTGAGAGTGCCTGTTTTATCAGGAAGCGTATTCTCTCCTGAAGCTTTCCTTGATGGAAACTGCCCCAGCCTACCAAAGCCACTTCCTGCTCAGTGTCCCCAACCTTGGCTCCTAGCCACTCACTGTGTCACGCTGCCTGCTACCAACCCCAGTGTCACCTAGGCCTAGGAAGAGGCCCAGTAGGCTGCCTTGCTCTGGCTCCCCCGAGGAAAGCTGCAGCTCTTTGACTGCTCAGGGCTGGCCAAAGTCCCACAGATTCCCCACAGACATAAACATTTGGGTGGATGAAAGAATAAGTGTCTTGGGGCCTGACAAGGCCAGATGTTAGTCAAATTCTCATATTCAAAGCTACTGGCAGCAGTTAAACCTCCAGCTCTCATTACTTTGTGCATGCGTGGGAGGGTGGGCGGGTGGGCGGGTGGGCGGGTGGGTGGGTGGGAGTGTGGGTGTGTGGGTGGGTGGGTGGGTAGGTGGGTGGGTAGATGTAAGAGTAGGTGTATATCATCCTTTGTGTATGGCTGAGTACAGGACACAGCACCTAGATAGAAGTCAGAGGTCAACTTGAGGGAGCCTTTCCTCTCCTTCCAACTTAGCTTCTCTTCTCCCACACAGTCAGGCACTGTTCTCCTCACCTGTGTCAGGAAACACTACACCAGGGGCTGCACCCGTTGAATAAAAGTCCACACTGGGCCGTCATGGTCACTGTTGCCTACTCTGTCCTCCCTCTGGAGGACAGCATCTGCTACAGCACTGGCCCCAAACTCTGCAGTCTTCTTTCCTCTGGGTGCAGCCCATCCCAGGATAATGGCGACTGCTGTCAGGGATGGTGCCCAGGGTCCACCTCTGTCCCTTCCACTGAGCCCTGCCTGGTGACCCAGGTGACTTCACTGTATCTATTTTTCAGTCTTCAAGACCACACAGTGAGCAACAAGACTGATGATCATCCCTGTGCTCTGGGACAGCAGCAGCTCACCCCCGGGCTGCCCTCTGCTGTGTTCTCCCAAACTGTCCTTTGTGGCATCCTTTGTGGCACGCCATCCCTCCTGAGCACCTAGGCTGTCCTGTGTTTTTAGTACACTGATGCGGAGGGGTTGACTCCCTGCAGGAAGGTGGCAGAGATGCCTGTAAAGACTCGGAAGGGACCTGTTGACTAGGAAAGGGACAGACCCATGCCCACTGGAGTGACCAGTCAGGGTGCATTGTCATGAGACCCATGAGCAGTTGTGTGGGGAGTTTCCTGTGACTGTGAAGCAGGAGGTCACCTGGACTCTAGAGAGAGGACAGTGGTCCCAGAAGCCTAGGGAGAGCTTCAGAGGGACACTCAGCATCCTGTGCTGGCTGAGTCTCGCCTAGGGTCTGCCCATGTCCTTCCTGGGAGGCAGCTGTCCTCGGTCTAGGTGATTCACCATGGGATATGCCTGGGTCAGAGGCATTGGGAAGATGGTAATACAGGATCCTCTGAAAGAGTAATGTAATCTGAGAGACTGGGCAAGAGACCTCCAGGTCTGTAGAGACAGGAATGGAGCCAGGCTACAAGTTAAACTTGTGGCACCTGGAATGACTTTTCTGGGCATTCTGAGCATACATGGCAAGAGCCCCAGTAGACTGGGCAGAGTGTGAAGTCTCAGGCTGAGTTATTTTCAATCTTATCTCCTCATCTAGTTACCATTACACTTCTTGCCTTGATACCATCCAGTTCAGCAACTCTGCCATCATTCGCCTGCAGGAGACAATTCCAGGAGCTGGCCCTCAGAGGAAAACCAACTGCAGAGGGGGGCCTGTGTCCTCTGCCCCTTGCTTTGGGGACCCTGCCCCTCCTGTGAAATCCTGTGAAATCTCATGAGCCCAATAGGACAATTAGTTAATGGCCTGAACACCTGTCCAGCTATGCTCTCCCTGCTGAGTCTCTGAGGTAGATGTCCAGATGACCTAGCCTAACCATGGCTCTCATGGCAGTACACAGGCTGCTTCTACATGCCACTAGAGCTTTGTCCCATGTCAGCACCAACAGGAATCCAAAAACAAGCAGTGACAAAACACTCCCCACTGTCCCCTGGAGTCTAAACAGGGATGAAGATTAGCAGCCAGGACTTCCTGGTGCTCTCTGTGAGGATCTGGAATCATTTCTTCAGGGAGGGCCTGAATGACCCCCACAGAGTCTTCCTCAGGGCAATGTGCATGGTGAGAGACCCAAGGCTCAGGCCTGTGTCTGACATGCTTGGCCTGACTTTACCCAACACAGGCCTTCCTATCTTCAGGTAAATTCAGGTAACTGTTTCTAATCTAATGCTGTTGGTCCACTGTATGTATGCCATGCAGTAAGCACCCAAACCCCAATGTGAGGACACCATGCAGTGGGGGAGAGAGCAGGCACAGCCTAGTCCACACAAAACAGTTATAAAATAGGGTAAGTCACACCCAGCAGCAGGAAGCCATAGAGAGTCACGTACTGCTCACATGGACTTGCACAGGTGCTGTTTCAATTTTGAAATTTTTGTCTATCGTTTGTAGTGTGTACAAGCCCGTGTCTTTCTCAGTGACATGCTGGAGCAACAGGGATCCATTGGTGTACACTGTCTCTCTTCTGCTTTCTGCAGAACCCCTGATGATGGAATTTGTGGCTCTGATGTAGTCTGCAATTTTTAAGACCTGGATGCTAGACACTCTTTTGTACCAGGAAAAAATTTTCAGATATTCTGGCAAATTGTAAACTTGGAGAAGAACTCTTCCCCCTTCAGCAGCATGCGGTGGCACTGGATGGATCGTGAGTTGAGCAGAGGTGAGAGGGTCACAGCAAGAGGAAAGGGAGGCTGGAAGGGAAAGGAGAAAAGTCATCACATGGGATCATTGTGCTTGGTGGAAAGATGGCAGCCTGCATCCTGAGCAGATGGATTCTTCACTTATCCTAGAGAGGCATGTGGGGGTGTGTCTATAGAACCTGGTGAAAATCAACAACATGGCCTCCATTCCCTCCGTGCCACAGAATCTGTCATTTCCTCTGCATGGAGCTCTCTCCTCGGTGTCTCCATGGCTGCCCCCTCACTGCCCTCGGTCAGACACTGCACACATTCATGCACGCTGTGCTTTGAGATGATGCCTCCTTCTGACCTTGGTCTCTGCACACCCTGCATATTCACTTTCTGACTTCTCTCATTTCCTTTGTACCTGCACTCAGCCTCTGACATCACCTTCTTGATGTCCTCCTGCTCAGCCTGCTGCCCCCAGGACTAGGGCTGGGTGATGGCCAGGAGCAGTCTGCTCTTCTTGGCAGACCCGGGTATTGGAAAGGGCTCAGGAATTATGCTGGCTAGCTTTATGTCAACTTAAAACAAGCTAGAATCTTTTGAAAGAGGGAGCCTCAATTTAAAATGACACCACCAGAAGATGGCCTGTGGGCAAGCCTGTGGTGCATTTTTTAATTGGTGATTGATGTCGGAGGGCCCAGTCCACTGCACGCTTTTCCACCCCTGGGCTCAGTGTCCTCGGTGCTAGAAGATCAGGGTAGACAAGCTGTGAGGAGACAGGCAGGAGGCAGCACTCCTGACAAAGTGCTCCCCAAAGTCACTGCAGTCAAGCCTGGAACAGACGACTGAGGCCAGAGCTTCCTGGTACCCACCACTCTGTGAGGATGCTATGATGTCATCACATGCATGGCAAGAGCCCCCAGAAGACTGGGAAGACTCTGGCAGCTAGGGTTGAGTTATTTTCTGACAAGGTCCTCCTTGATACAGGGACAAGTCAAACGATGGAGTCTGATCTATAGGTATTTCTCTCCATCATGTGTGTACAGCACAAGCAGTCAACCCCCAAAATAAAGACACAGTGCAAAGGGTTGGTAGCCACATGCCGGGGGTGACAGTCCTGTGTTTCAAAGTCCTACCCAGCACTGAATGATTACAGAGAATCACTTACTATCCACCTGAAGTTGCACGTGTGCTAATTCCATTTTCCGATGTCTACTCAGTGTTCGTAGGGTGTAGAATCCGGTGTCATTCCGGGTGACATTCTGGAGCAGGAGGGATCCATTGCTGTACACTGTCTCTCTACCGCTGTGGGCAGGGCCTGGCACACTTGAATTCTTGGCTATTATGTGTCGGGCTACCTCAAGGTTGTTGGACACAAGCACCCCTTTGTACCAGAAAAGCCTTCGAAGATTCTCTGGGAGGTTGTGAACCAGTAGAATAACGCTTGCCCCTTCAGCAACACTGGATGGCACTGATTCAATATTGAGCTGGGAAGAGGTAGGAGGGTGTCTGCAAGTCAAAAGTGAGCCTGGGGAAGAGAGATTCATTAATATTAGTACTTTTTTATTCCACTAAGATGGTGCCCTGGGTCCTGAACTCCTGTGTCTATTGCTCAGCTGGGGTGTGTGGGTAAAGGTTTCCCTGCCCTATTTGGTGGAAGTCACCACATTATCTCCATGCACTCCATGTCCCTCACTTGTCATTTCCTCTCTATGGTGCTCTCTCCTTGGGTGTCGAGATGGCCCCATCTCACTGTCTTCAGATCCCTGCTCACATTAGTGTAGACGGGTGTTGGGGAAAAGCTCCCAACCTTCACACTCTGACTTTTTTTTGTCCTTTAGTGATTACACCCTACACCAGATTTTACCTTCTATATTCCTTTGCTGGTCAAGCTTCCAGTCCATTAGGGAGACTAGGGAATTGTGAGAACTTATATTTTTGAAAAAAAAAAGGCTTCATTTAAAAAAAACTCAAATATTTGTAGAGATTGACTGAATAAATTAATGATGTCTCAATACCATGCATGCCTGTGATCAAGTAAACTTCATCCCAGGGATGCAGGAATGGTTCAATGTACAAAAATTCATCAACAAAATCTACTATATAAACAAACTGAAAGAAAAAATTACATCATCTCATGCTGAAAAAGCCTATGACAAAATCCAACACCTGTACATGTTTAAAGTCTGGAGAAATCAGGGATACAAGGCACATACCTAAGCATAATAAAAGTATTATACGGCAACCCAATAGCCAACACCAAACTAAATGGAAAGAAACTTAAAGCAATTTCACTAATATCACAGACAAGACAGGCTGCCAACCCTCTCCCTATCTAATCAAGATAGTACTTGAAGTTCTAGCCAGAGCAATAAGACAAATAATGGAGACCAAGGAGATACCAAACGGAAAGGAAGAAATCAAAGTATCCCTAATTGTGAATGATATGACAGTATACATGAGCACCCCCAAAAATTCTGCTGGAATTCCTACAGGTGATAAACATCTTCAGCAAGTGGATAGATACAAGATTAACTCTAAGAAATCAGTAGCCCTCCTTCCCACAATCAATACACAGGCTGAGAAATACATAGGAAGACGGTACCCTTCACAATAGCCACAAATAACATAAAATGCCTTTGTGTAACTCTAACCAAACAAGTGAAAGATCTGTATGACAAGAATTTCAAGTCTCTGAAGAAAGAAGTTGAGGAAGATATCAGAAGGTAGAAAGCTCTCCCATGTTGATGAATCTGTAGGCTTAACATAGTGAAAATGACCATCTAACCAAAAGCAATTCACAGACTCAGTGAAATTCCCATCAAAATTCCAACACAATTCTTTACAGACCCTGAAAGAACAATTCTCAAATTCATTTTAAAAAAGACAGGATAGCTGAAACTATCCAGAACAATAAAAGAACATCTGTAAGTATCATCATCCCTGACCTCAGACTGCACTACAGAACAATAGTGATAAGAGCTGAATGCTATTGGTATAGAAACAGACAGGTGGATCAATGGAATCAAATCAAATACCTAGAAATAAACCCACAAACCTTCAGACATTTGATTTTTGACAAAGAAGCCAAAACCATACAGTGGAAAAAGAAAGCATCTTCAACAAATGGTGCTGGTCTAACTGGCACTCTGCATATAGAAGAATGAAAATAGATCCATATTTATCTCCCTGCACAAAACTCAAGTCCAAATGGATCAAAGACCTCAAAATGAAACCAGATACACTAAATCTAATAAAATAGAAAGTGTGAAATAGCTTGAAACTCATCAGGACAGGAGACAACTTCCTGAACAGAACACCAGTAGCTCAGGCTCTAAGGTCAACTAACCTGGACCCTTGGAGTTCCCAGAGACTGAATCACCAACCAAAGAGTGAACACTGGCTGGTCCTAGACCTCAAACACACATATAGCAGATGAACATCCTGCTCTTCATGCACACTGTAGCAGGGGCTGTCCCTGAGCCTTTTGCCTGCATGCCTATAGATCCCCCAGCCATAAATGGACCACCTAGTCTAGCCTCAGTGAGAGCAGAAGGGCCAAGTCCCACAGTGACTTGATGTGTGAGGGGGGAAAGGGTAAAGAGGAGGTGACACGGAGAGGCAGGCTTCTCCTCAGGAACAGGAAGATAGAATGGGGGTAGGACTACCATGAAGGGGTACTCAGAGGAGAGAAAGGGCTGATGTGGGGTTATGACGTGAATACATAAATAAATTTAACAAAAACAATAACAAAAAAGACAGATTCATTGCTGTTCCATGGTGCCCTCCCCCCAAAAAAAACAATATTTTAGTATTTCCTTGTCTACTAGAATGTCAGGAAAAATTACTTAGACATAAAATGATATTTGATACATGTATAAATGTAAATATATATGCATTAATAAATACATTTGTATTCTAAAAAGAAAAATTCGTACGTTAGGGTATACATAGTATTGATAACTTCCATTGGCTTTGGTTTTTTCACCTTTACTTATTATATTGGTGTATGAGTTTCTGTGCAAGAGTGTATTTCAGTGTGTGTGTCTGTGCCAGTATGTGTGTCTGTGTGTATTTCTGTGAAGGTTTTGTGTGTGTATGTGTGTGTGTGTGTGTGTGTGCGCGCACGCGCTTGCACACACACGTGCGCACTCGTGTTTCTGTTAAGGGTGTGTCTCAGTGTGTGTCTGTGTGTGTGTCTGTGTGTGTGTGTGTGTGTGTGTTTCTGTCAAAGACATGTCTCAGCATGTAGGCGTGGACACAAGACACAGTCCCTAGGTGGAGGTCAGGTGATAACTTGTGACTATTAGTTCTCAGGTCATCAGAAAATGAAGTGAATGCCTATATCACTGACCGATGTCACTGCTCAACACCAACTTGTGTTTTTATTTGGGATGTCACAGCTGACAGCAGCAGGCTTCAGAATACTATGCTCATGCTGATTTACTTTGGGTAACAACAATCTGCTCTCCCTTTATTTCATCTATGACCCTCCACTGCTGCTGCTGCTGCTGCTGCTGCTGCTGCTGCTGCTGCTGCTGCTGCTGCTGCTGCTGCTGCTGCTGCTGCTGAGCTTCTAGCATAAAGTCTTTCCTACCCAAACACTGAGACACATCTAAGGTCCTTGTGCCTCTTAGGAGATTTCAGACAGTGAGTCCTCTCCTCTTACACCCTAAAGTGTGGTCTCCTCCATGTAAGGAGTAGCCTGGACAGGTTTTACAGATGATACTGACAGCAACTCCCTGGTCTCTGTGGCCCGATCTGTCCTTCCCCTGTGGCACATCTGCTCCAGCACAGCTCCCCAGTTCTCTTGCCCTGCTCCCAGGCAAGAGCATCTCCCAGAGTTCCATAGGCTGTCAGAGAGGTGAGTCTCTATTGAAAACACTGTTCTATTCTCACTGCTGTCCAATGGCCCTCTTCTCTCCTCTTTATGTTTCAGTCCACCTGAACACACTATGAATGACAAGGCTTATGAGAATCTGTGTGCCCTCAGAGAACAGCTGCTTGACCAGGGGCTACCATCTGCTGTGTCCTGACCCTGGGACAGTCAGTACCAAAGACGGAGCCTCTGCACTCCCTGTGTGACACAGAAACCCAGCTGGGCACCCAGTCTGCCCTGTGTTCTCAGTGCTCTGTAAAGATGGGATTCACTCTCAGGAGGAAGGTGACAGATGTGTGTGAGGGGTCCAAAGGGACCCGCTGCATGATGAGTGGGGAAGGGGACAGATCCATTCTCATTGGAGGCACCAGTCAGGATTCTGAGGGAGAAGAAAGGCCCAGGAGCAGCTGTGTCAGGAGCTCACAGCCTGAGTGTGTGCAAGAAGGTGACCTGGGTCCTAGAAGGACTGCTCTGGTCTCCATCATCCCATGCAGGGTTTCGAGACAATGACCCTACTTCTTCTGTTTGCTGAACTGTGTCTGCCCATGTGCTCCCTGGCCATTCTAGCCTTTTAAAATTGCTTCTCAGGGCTATCAGGAGATGAGTCAGGACAGAGGTCTGCAGACAGGGCTTCCTGGTGCTCACTTCCATGAGGATCCTATGGCTTCCACATTCAAACCCAATCTTCCTCCCTCAAGGNCTTTTGCAAGGACACATTACTGCTAAGAACCCCAGAAGTCTAGACAATGGTTGATGTCCTTCACAGATGTATCAGCCATACATACAGCTGACTGCAAGGTAAAATCAAATGAAGGATTCTGTTCAATTGTCATTATTCCCCATGTGTGTCCTGCACTAAATCGTCACACCCCAACATGAGGACACAAGGCAAAAGGTGGGTAGGCCTGACGCTTCTCTCTCTGTATGTGTGTGTGTGTGTGTGTGTGTGTGTGTGTGTGTGTGTGTGTGTGTACTGGAATGAACCCAACCCAGTACCCAGAGTTCACAAAGTATCACTTACTGTACACATAGAGATACATGGGTGTTCTTGACACAATTTCTCCACGTCTATTTAAGGTTTGTAGAGTGTAGAGTCCTGTGTCCTTCTGGGTAACATTTTGGATCCACAGGGACCCATTGCTGGACACTATCTCTCTACCGCTGTGCATGGGCCCCATCACACTTATTTTAGTGTTCAATGCATATAGGCCAATTGCATGGTTCATTTTTTTCAGCCTTCTGAACCAGGCTAAGGCTACAAGATTCTCTGGCAAATTGCGGACAATAAAAAGGACGTTTTCTCCTTCAACCACCTGGGGTGGCACTGATTCAATGGTGACCTGGGCAGTGATGGGCAGGAGCAAGCAGGTTAAAAAGGAGGCTAAAAGGGAAGAGAGAGCAACCATTAATATTGAGAAGGTGAGATCAGCACTCAGCTTAGGGGTGTGGGTAGAGGTGTGCTCACCTTCCTTGATGGAGGTGACAAAGACTCTCACTGTGTTGTCAACTCTATATGCAGTTCTCTGCTCAATTGTCTGCTTGGATCACCCTTCAGTGTCCCATATTTGGTGTGAGGATGCCTGGCTGACCTCCTTCTCTGAAGAACCCTCATTTCTTTTTAATTTTTCTTCTTTGTTCCCTTTGTGGTACCAGTCAACCCATGATATCATTTTCCAGATACTCTGACTTCTGGCCCACTATAGTCAGGGCTTTGGGAGGACAGAGAGTAATTGGGAAGACTCAATTCCTGGAAAAGTCTCAGACATCAATGGAAGGAAGGAAGGAAGGAAGGAAGGAAGGAAGGAAGGAAGGAAGGAAGGAAGAAGGGAGGGAGGGAGGGAGGGANGGAGGGAGGGAGGGAGGGAGGAAGGAAGGAAGGAAGGAAGGAAGGAAGGAAGGAAGGAAGGAAGGAAGGAAGGAAACAAGGAAGAAGAAAAAGGAAGGAAGGAGGGAATGAAGAAAGAAAAAAGGAAAAAATGGAAGAATGGAGGATGGATGGAAGGAAGGGAGAGAAGGAAGAAAGGGAAAGAAGGGAGGAAGGAAGGAAGGAAGGAAGGAAGGAAGGAAGGAAGGAAGGAAGGAAGGAAGGAAGGAAGGAAGGATAGATGATTGAAACAATTGATGGATGGATGAATGGATAGAGAGGTGGATGAGTGGGTAGGTGGATGGATAGATAGAAAATGGATGAGTGGATAAATGGATGGATGGATAAATGGATGGACACATGGATGCATGGGTGGATGGTTAAATCAATTGGTGGATGGATGGGTGGATGGATTGAAAATGGATGGATGGATGGATGGATGGATGGATGGATGGATGGATGGATGGATGTGTCCATGGGTTAATCTACGTAGTTCCCAGGTTTGTAGCTAACAAAAATAATTATATTCAAGGGTGATATCACTTTTTTACCTTTACTTCTGTATTGTATGTGTGTGTTTCTGAAAGCCATGTGTCTCAGCATGAGCTTGTGTGGGTATGTGCCATAGTACACGTGTGAAGGCAAATGTCTCAGTGTTTTCATGTCCTGATGCAACCAGAACATGGGCGCGGGGAGCAGAGAAGACCCTGCAGAACCCACTTCTTCCTATCTACCATACTGGAACTGAGGACTGAATTGAGATTGTCATGTCTCTGCACACTGAGCCATCTTGTTATCTGTTTGACTTCTATTTGGAGAGTCACCCTGTGACGGTTGGATACATCAGGATTCACAGAGCAACCAATGTGACTGACTTTCAGTAGGGAACATTGGGGATTTTCTCTCCCCTCATCAGTTCCTTTCCAACGAGAGCTTCAGCCTGCTAAACCTAAGCCCTCACTGTACCTTCTGCCCTATGATTACAAACAACCCCCCCCAAGTCTCCTTTTGGGCTCCTGTCTTTTCAGGAAACTCCAGCCATTCTCTGAGTTCTGTTCCCCACACACAGTCATGGAGTAGGCACCCTTACCTGCGAACAGGAGGCCCTGCCAGGAGGTACACCCCTTGCGGGGAAGCTCAGAGGACACCTCCATCTGTCTTCTCACTGTCATGTCCTTGCTCTGAGGAGACCTTCAGCTCCAGTGCAGCTCTCAGGCTCTGCTGTCCTTCCTCGTTCTGAGCTGAGCTTCTTCTCAGGCAGGAGCACTTCCCAGAATCTAATGGGCTATGAGTGGTGGGGTCTGTCTCCAAGGCACTGCTTGATTCCTTCCACTCTCAGTGCTGCCCTGCATCCCTCCAATTTTTCTCTCTTTATGTTTCTCCTCAACCAACACATTGAGCAACAAGACTGATAAGCATCCCCATGCCCTCAGAGAAAAATGGCTCATCCCAGGGCCGACATCTGCTGACTTCTGGCCTTGAGTTTGTCAGCATCAAAGAAGGAGCCTCCATCCTGTCTATGTGACCCTGTGACACAGAACCCTGGCTGAGCACCTAGTCTGCCATGTATCCTCAGTATTCTGGAAAGGTGGGATGCCCCAGCAGGAAGGTGACAGAAATGTCTTTAAGGGCTGGAAATGGACCTAGTGATGAGTATGGATGAAAATCAATCCTTTAGCACTAATGTCAACAGTCAAGTTACTTGCCCAGGAGAGAGGCCCAGGAGCAGTTGTGTGAGGAATTTCATATCCTGGGTTTTGGCAAGAGGTGATCTGTGTGTCCTGGAAAGGACTATGGGTTCCTCTTCCCATAGAGGGTTTCAAGGCAACACTCCAGCATTATGTGTTAGCTGAGCTCTGTGTTGGATGAGCCCGTGCTCTCTCTGGTCTTCCTGGGTAACCTTTGTCCTTTTTCTGGATGATTGCCCTGGAGAAATCCCATCTTCCCTTCTGAAAGCTGCCATGAGGGAAAAGAATTTTGATTCTCCAGACATAGGAGTGTTCTCAGACACAAGGATCTTGGGAGGGTACTCCAGGTTAGTAGGGACAGGGATGGAAACCTGTGTGCAAGGCAAGGTCATGGATCAGGGAAACAATTTCTGACTGGGGTGTGTGGGGTGTGTGTGTGTGTGTGCCTGTGTCTGTGTGTCTGTGTGTGTCTTGTGTGTCTGTGTGTGTCTGTGTGTGTCTGGGTGTCTATGTGCCTGTCTCTGTGTGTCTATTTGTATGTGTCTGTGTGTGTGTATGTGTGTGTCTGTGTGTGTATATGTCTGTGTGTGTGTGTCTGTGTGTGTGTCTGTGTGTGTGTGTGTGTGTGTGTGTGTGTGTGTCCATCCTGATATCGCTTCCTGGTGCTCTCTGGGAGAACTGCAATCTCATGTCTAGGCTACAGCAGGGGTGGTCAACAAGTCAAATGTGAACTTCCCTGATTGCTACAGTACAGGTGGGATGTGGGACCTGTCATCCTGCTCACTGGGCTCTGCAGAACTCCTCTTTCTGTCTAGTGTAGGGTGGGTCTAGACAGGGTTCCAGACTCTTCCTAGGAAGTCCTGAAAGAACTAAACTAAAGTTAGAAAAGGATGGGCACCCTCATGAAGAGCCTTGAGCTCAGAAAATTTCAGAGGAAATTCCTGGAAATTTTCTCTTCAGACTTAAAAGAGAATACAGTAATGAAAGGACTGCACCTCTTCCAGTTGGCCCATATCGTGGGTCTCAATACCTCCTTTTCTTTGCCCACAGGTGCTGAGGGCATCTGCTCTTGAGTACATAGAACACTGATTCAAATGGATGTACCATCTGCTCTTCCCAAGACACTGCTCCAGGTCTCTTTTTCTTGGTGTGACAAAAAAAGATGCTGAACAACAGCACTTTAGGTGAGAGTAAAAGCTTCACTTCCTTGGTGGGTCTTGGTCATTTTGTAGCAGGAAAGGATATAAAGGCAAAAACCATGATTCTGGCTGGCTGGTTCACTGGCTGGCTTATTCAATGACTGGTTCTCTGTCTCATACTTAGCTTGCTTTCTTATAGGACCAAGGACCGTCTGCCTAGGAATGGTGCTGCCCACAGTAGCCTGGGACACCGGCATCAGTTAAGACAATCCCTCACAGGCACATCCATAGCCAAACCTGATAAGGATGGTTATTCAGTTGAGACTCCTCTCCCCGGGTGAATTTGGGCTGTGTCAATGTGGCAGTGAATGCTAACCAGGACACTGTTTTAGACAGTTAAATTTTTCTCATCCACAGAGAGAATCCACAGGAAGCTCCCCATTCTCCAAGTGAGTGTCCCTCTCTGTCCCTGCAGGCATCACATGTGCTGGAGTCCTCACCCTAAAACAGCTGGACCCTGAGAGCCAGTACGCAACTCAGGGGCCTTTACGTTGAGTTTCACTTTTCCAAATTCCCTGTATCCTGAGCTCAGGGACACTCTTGTATGCACCACTGACATTCTCAACAGTAAGTAAAACAGTGTCTTCAAAGCACTTATATCATCCTGACTCAGGACAGGCCTCTAGGGCATGTGTGTCACCTGCCTCATCTGGCTCTATAGGAATCGGAGCAGAAGACAATCACCAGATAAGACTAGACAGGAGCTGGGGACATATGGGGGAAAGGAACATGAGCATGGTTCAAAGCTCAAAAAGATTCTCCTTGGTCATGAAGAATGGAGACCATGAAAGCAAAATGGAGCGAACAAGATAGCATGAATTCATGAATGAAAGAAAAACCTTCCCCTTGGTGAGGTCTTGCTATATAGCAAAATAGCCCCAACCACATTCCAGGGCCAATACAGGTTCACCCAAAGATCAGAAATGGAAGGAGATGAGTAAGAGGCACAGCAGGAATCTCATGAAAGGATTGGTATATGCTTGTTCCCATGGGCACAGGATGGGAAATAACTTCTACATCTATCCATAAAACCAAGACTTCACCCCAAATTTCAGTGCTCCAATTACCAAAACCTGTAAATTTTTTCACTGTTTTTCTATGGAGGCCAATGTCAGAATTCTAAACAAAATATATAGGATCTGCTATTATTAGTAGTGAGGTTGGGGACTAAGAGTTCTTGGGAGGTTGCCTGGGCCTTTCAATTGAAAATCCAAGAGTGCCGGGTGTGGCGGCGCACACCTTTAATCCCAGCACTCAGGGAGGCAGAGGCAGGCAGATTTCTGAGTTCGAGGCCAGCCTGGTCTACAAAGTGAGTTCCAGGATAGTCAGGGCTACACAGAGAGACCCTGTCTCAAAAAAAAATCCAAGAGTACTGTGCAGATGGGTGAGAGGCTATATGGAAGGTGAGGTTGGGGTTTGACCTTGGATGCAAATGAGTATCTGAGAGGTATATCAGCAGGATATCTAGACTATCTGGACCAAACAGAATAAAGCTACATATGATGTTAGCAGAGAGAAGGAAAAATCCTGGTCTATAGAAGGCTACAGTATCTGTGCTATAACCACAGTTAAGCAGGTCCCAGACAGAGTTAACATGCAAGTTAGTAGAAAAGTAATTGAGTAGCATGCACAAGCCTTTATCCATCACCAACACACAGAGAACAGCCCCACTGGACACTCATGTATTCACTGAGCCTGAGTCTGATATGTCCCCTGCTTCTACATCACCCTAAGCCTCTCAAGGCAGAAAAAGTCCCTCCACCCATTCCACCTCAAGGATGAGCCTAGATGCATGTACTTGGACTAGGTAAGGATGGCTTGGCCAGTCAAGGTGTCCATGTGGTGGTTCTGTCATGAACCCAGAAGTGACCATGTCTTTGCTCTAGCCCTCTATATTTGGACAGCTGTAGCAACGATGGGAAAGAAGTTATCACAAGTCATGTCCAGGTCAATGAGTCATGTTACATGGTTACATGGTTATATGGGTCATGTTACTGAGTTCCAGGTTTCACACTCTTAGGGCCCTGTGTCACTTGTGACATGAGTGAGAGTCCAGCTGTCCTCAGACAACTTCAGCCTGTAGTGAAGTCACTGAGGCTGTGACCACTTATCCTCCACAAGTAGGTTTGCTCTGAGTCTGAGGTTCAAGCTTTAAGGCTACCATCCTCACCCTCCATGGCTTAGAATTGTCCCTTGTGATGGTGGCCTTGGGTAGCAGTGCTGTGCAGGCATCAGAGAGAACATGGCCCCTTGTGGGACCTCTGATACTTGCAAAGTCATTTTTCAACCATTGTTGGTCTCTGTAACCTCCACCCCCAATCCATGTCCTAGGAGAATCAGGCAGAAGGTGGCTCAGGCAGATGCAGGAGGAGCTGAGTGCTCATACATGGTGGGTCTCTTGTCCATGTCCTAGGAGAATCAGGCAGAAGGTGGCTCAGGCAGATGCAGGAGGAGCTGAGTGCTCATACATGGTGGGTCTCTTGTGCTGTGTAGGAGAAACAGTCTTTGTCATATGGGAACTGAGCTGCAGAGCTTGATGGTACAGACCTAGCACCTGGAGTCATAGCCCCAGGGTCTCTCCTTGTCATCAGTGACCCACTGCCTGCCTTATGCCATGAAGCTGTGTCCCTCCAGCTGCACTGACTCCCACTGCTGTGCTGTGGCCAGCACCTTCCATGGCTTTGCTGTTTAATGCTATCCTACAGATCACACATAAGAAAACTTTCCATTGATGCTTCATTGGTATTGCCATACAAGGAACTGAATGACAAGGTTCCTGCCTATGGAACAGTGCCATCAGGGTGTAGGCCTCTATGAGTGTTGACAGTTTCTGAGTGTGAGGCTTGTTTATACAAATAGTTTTTTTCTCCATGTTCTTCCTTCAGAAAATATTCTCCCTGCCAAGTTTAGTGACACCATGATAATTAGAAGCAGCATGAGTTTAGGAGGCAAGAACGTGTTATATCTAAGCAATATGGTAAATATTGAAACCTTCAGGACAGACCTTCAGGCTGTGGGAAAAAACTCTGAAAACATGAGTTCAAAATTTAAAACTTTCTCAGCTATGTAAAATTTAAGCATGAAATATGAATTATAAGAGGGACTTCATTGACCTAAAAGAACAGAAGCAACTGCACTATAAGCCAGCTTGTCAGAAACATACAAAGGCAGGGAGATTTCTGAGTTCAAAGTCAGACTAGAAGAAAAGAGTTTAGGTCAAGGCCCAAGCATGGTAGAAATGGTAATTTTAGGGGGGATCCCACCTAGCTGGCTAAGATCCCACCCAGCTAAGTTTATTGTCTTTGCTTACAAAGGCAGGCAGATCTCTGAAATCATTTGCAATGATGAAAAAAGAATGTGTTTGCTGTCTCTTTTTAAGAATAAAGGGACTGGGGTCATGGGAGGCTAATTCTTGAGGTGATCAAAAGGGAACCTGGAGTAAATGATTGAATTAATATGTAAATAAAAACTGGGGGAGGTATTGCTGGATCTTCTGGTATTATTTATCGTAACCAGAAGCTGGAAAGAACCCAGATGTCCCTCAACAGTGGAATGGATACAGAAAACGTGGTACATTTACACAATGGAGTACTACTCAGCTATTAAAAACAATGAATTTATGAAATTCTTGGGCAAATGGATGTATCTGGAGGATATCATCCTTAGTGAGGTAACCCAATCACAAAAGAACTCACTTGATATGCGCTCACTGATAAGTGGATATTAGTCCTGAAACTTAGAATACCCAAGATACAATTTGCAAAACACAAGAAAATTAAGAAGGAAGACCAACATGTGGATACTTCATTCCTCCTTAGAATAGGGAAAAAATACCCATGGAAGGAATTACAGAGACAAATTTTGACACTAAGATGAAAGGATGGACCATCCAGAGACCATCCCACCCAGGGATCCATCTCATAATCAGCCACCAAACGCAGACACTATTGCACATGCCAGCAAGATTTTGCTGAAAGGACCCTGATATAGCTTTCTCATGTGAGACTATGCCAGTGCCTGGCAAATATAGAAGTGGATGCTCACAGTCATCTATTGTATGGAACACAGGGCCCCCAATGAAGGAGCTAGAGAAAGTACCCAAGGAGCTAAAGAGGTCTGCAACCCTATAGGTAGAACAATATGAACTAACCAGTACCCCCCAGAGCTTGTGTCTCTAGCTGCATATGTAGCAGAAGATGGCCTAGTCAGCCGTCATTGGGAAGAGAGGCCCCTTGGTCTTGCAAACTTTATATGCCCCATTACAGGGGAACACCAGAGCCGAGAAGTGAGAGTGGGTGGGTAGGGGAGCAGGGGGGGGAGGGTATTGGGGACTTTCAGGATAGCATTTGAAATGTAAATGAAGAAAATATCTAACAAAAATTTGTAAGAAAACTGGGCTTTTGGTCAATAAAAGATGAGCTGTCCAGCGAATTTTTAGAATTGCAAGATAAAGCTGTCAAGAGCAGAAAGCTGTGTGGAAAACTATCTCAAGCAGAACATAGACTGTATTCTTGTAACCAATGATTTTACTTCCAGTTGGGTTTTTTTTTCTTTGTTTGTTTGGGTTTTTTGTTTTGGTTTTTTGGTTTGTTTTTTGGTTTTTTTTGTTTTCTTTTGTTTTTGTTTTGTTTTGTTTTTGCTGCTCCCAGACACTCCTTCCTCAGAACCCCTCTCCAAGCCAAAGATGGTCC
Organism: Mus pahari; assembly: GCF_900095145.1. NCBI lineage: Eukaryota > Metazoa > Chordata > Mammalia > Rodentia > Muridae > Mus > Mus pahari. The sequence continues at coordinate 12,516,368 of NC_034608.1, read as the reverse complement.
TTGACACATTGAAGCATTCCTTAGAAGCATCCACCACCTGGCCTCAAAATGTGATGTGTGTTCAAAAATCTTACATAAGATGATGAGCAAGCCTGGAATTCAGCTCACTATCCAGGCTGGACAATAAGGTGGGCCAGTCTTCCCAAGGGTTCTATGGTGACTGACATGAGGCACATGAGCCCAGAATGCAAAGGATGAGCCTCAGAAGAAGAAATGGTATGAAGGACAGGCAAACAAGGTTAAAACAGAATCATAATATTTTCCTTGACCTGTAATTCTCACTCTCACACAGGTGAGGACCACGCAGGAATATTTCCTGATATAGAACTGGCTGTTTGCTTGACTACAATATTTTCTGTGCAAGATAATTTTGGTTCCCTGCATAGCTGTGTACAAGCATGCTTGGTGCCAACACAGGTCAGAATGGGACATTGGATCTTTTGAATATGGTGTTACAGATAATTATGAGTTGCCATGTGTATGGTAGGAATTGAATTTGACTCCTCTACAAGAAAATCCAGTGCTCACAACCACTGAGTCATCTCTCCAGCCCTCCACAGAGCCATCTCTCCAGCCCTCCACTGAGCCATCTCTCCAGCCCTCCACGGAGCCATCTCTCCAGCCCTCCACTGAGTCATCTCTCCAACCCTCCACTGAGTCATCTCTCCAGCCCTCCACTGAGCCATCTCTCCAGCCCCCCACTGAGCCATCTCTCCAGCCCTCCATGGAGCCATCTCTCCAGCCCTCCACTGAGCCATCTCTCCAGCCCTCCACTGAGCCATCTCTCCAGCCCCCCACTGAGCCATCTCTCCAGCCCTCCATGGAGCCATCTCTCCAGCCCTCCAATGAGCGAGCCATCTCNTCTCCAGCCCCCCACTGAGCCATCTCTCCAGCCCTCCATGGAGCCATCTCTCCAGCCCTCCAATGAGCGAGCCATCTCTCCAACCCTCCACTGAGCCATCTCTCCAGCCCTCCATGGAGCCATCTCTCCAGCCCTCCACTGAGCCATCTCTCCAGCCCTCCACTGAGCCATCTCTCCAGCCCTCCACTGAGCGAGTCATCTCTCCAGCCCTCCACTGAGCCATCTCTCCAGACCTCCACGGAGCCATATCTCCAGACCTCCACTGAGCAAATCATCTCTCCAGCCCTCCATGGAGCCATCTCTCCAGCCCTCCACTGAGCCATCTCTCCAACCCTCCACTGAGAGAATCATCTCTCCAGCCCTCCACTGAGCCATCTCTCCAGCCCTCCCAGTGGATGTTTTCAGAAGTAGCTCTGACTAGAAGGAGGTAGAGAGCCAGAATATGTGGAACTGTGCTTTAAGAAAGAGGTGAGCTTGGCAGACCTGGGTCAGGGACTTGAGATGCTAACTTTTGACATATGAGTCTATTGTTCTGTCCTTCATCTTCTAGGAGGCATTACAATAGCACCCAGAAAACACATGATTTCCTGTCTAGTATGTGGGCTGAGGAGTCTTGATATTCTGTCGAAATTCTCCAGAGTCAGGAGGCTAAGTCCTAGGGTCAAATCTAACTGTCGATTTGTTTTCACTTCCTGGACAAGATGTCCCCTCAACTGCTAAAGATGAAGACCAACTCCATATCCTCCCACTCTACAGACACTTGAGAAGGCCTCCAAGGTAAGGACACTGGATATGTGACTGGAGATAGAGAACTTGTGCTTCACATCTTCACCTGTGGACTGTGTGGGGCTCATGTGGACACTATGTTCCCTGTGTCTCAGTTTCCTGATGATAGCAAATTCCATGAATGAATGTGTCAGTGTCTACAGCATAGCCTTAAATATGAACAAGGACCTGAAACTGGGGCGGGAAGGCTGTCCAGATCACCACTGTCTGTTGCTGTCTGTCTACAGGAGAGAATTGGCTACACTTAATCCCTGAAGACATGAAGTCATCAGGAGAACCTAATATCCTTCCCTTGGGGACACTGACATTCCTGTGAAGTCTCTTAAGTCCATCACAACATTTGGCTGATGGCCTGAGCATCTGTACATCTGTGCTCTCCACGCTAAGACTCAAAATGAGATGCCCTAGTGACATAACCTAACTGTGGGTCTCATGGCAGTGCACTGGATGTTTCTGTGAGGTGGGAGATTCAGACAGCTAATAAATCATTCTATTAGTTCTAATGGATCATGTTCCAACTCTGCTAACCCTCCCCCAGATCATCTGGAGTCAAGAGACTAGGACAATTATCTAGAGCCAGGACTTCCTGGTAGTCTCTTCTAGTAAGAGTGCACAATTCCCTCATCCACATTCTCAGTCCAAGGATCTCTCTTGGACTACATTTATGATAAGGCCCACACAACCTGGGCTTATCCTGATTCTTTGGCTTAGTTACTTCCCTCCCCCCCCCCAAAAAAAAAAAACACACATCCTGCTCTTAACAGCATGAATTCAAATAAAACAAATAATTCAGTTTGTCTACTTTGGGTGTTTCCTGCACTAAATTCTAAAATCCCAGTATGGACATAACATACTGACAAGAAGCAGGACAGGCCAGACTAGTGTGTGCAAAGTGAAAACACCCAACCTAGAACCCAGGGGTCACACAACTACATGCAGAGATAGCATAAACCATTGACTATTTACATGGTGATGCACATGTGAGCACATTCTACGTCAGCATTTGAGATTTTTAGGGTCAAAATATCCTGTGCCCATCTGGATGGTGTTCTGAAAGAGCAGCAATCCACTGGTGTGCATTGTGTCTCTGACACTGTGTGTAGACAAGCATGCTTTGATTAGAATGGAGAGAATTGGGTGGGAGAGAGGATGGGGAGGGGAGCAGAACAGAGGGAATCAGCTATAGGGAGAGCAGGGGAGAGAGAACAGAAATCTCTGAGGGAGAAACACCATACACAGGACACCTCTATGGTGTTTCAGCCACAGGGTGACTATTTAAGTAACTCTAACTGAAATTCTGAAAGTAGGGGATATGGATCCAGAATTTTCCACTTTCTGTAGCCAGGCAGGACACCCAGCATAGGAATAAAAACACCAACACACCAACAAACTTTGACTTAAAATTTGTCCTACCTACAGGAAGTAGGGGGACAAAGATAGAGCAGAGACAGAGGGAATGGCCAACCAATGACTTCCCCAAATTGAGAACTAGGAAAGAAATCAGGAACCATAGATGCCAGCATCAGCAACAGAATACAAGAGATGGAAGAGAGAATCTCAGGTACAGAACATTCCATAGAGAACATAGACACAACAATCGAAGAAAATGCAAAATGCAAAAAGATCCTAACTCAAAACATCCAGGAAATCCAGGACACAATGAGAAGACCAAACCTATGGATAATAGGAGTAGATGAGAATGAAGATTTTCAACTTAAAGGGCCAG
>NC_034608.1:12505342-12512983 GCF_900095145.1 Mus pahari | reverse complement strand
GGAGGAGCTAGAAAAATTACCCAAGGAACTGAAGGGGTCTGCAACCCTGTAGGTGGAACAACAATATGAACTAATCAGTACCTCCAGAGCTCATGTCTCTAGCTGCATATATAGCAGAAGATGGCCTAGTCAGCCATTATTGGGAAGAGAGGCCCCTTGGTCTTGCAAACTTTATATGCCCCATACAGGGGAACACCAGGGCCAAGAAGTAGGAGTGAGTGGGCAGGGGAGCAGGGAGGGGGGAGGAGTATACAGAGGACATTCAGGATAACATTTGAAATGTAAATGAAGAAAATATCTAATAAAATAATTTTTAAAAAAGAAAGAAAAACATTGTATTTAGAAACAAGCAAAACTGATGAATTTATGAAATTCTTGGGCAAATGGATATATCTGGAGGATATTATCCTTAGTGAGGTAACCCAATCACAAAAGAAGTCTCTAGATATGCACTCACTGATAAGTGGATATTAGCCCAGAAATGTAGAATACCCAAGATACAATTTGCAAAACACAAGAAAACCAAGAAGAAGGAAGACCAACATGTGGATACTTCATTCCTCCTTAGGCTAGGGAACATAATACCCATTAAAGGAGTTACAGAGACAAAGTTTGGAGCTAAGACGAAAGGATGGACTATCCGGAGACTACCCCACCTGGGAATCCTCCCCATCATCAGCCATCAAACACAGACACTATTGCACATGCCAGCAAGATTTTGCTGAAGAGACCCTGATATAACCGTCTCCTATGAGGCTATGCCAGTGCCTGGCAAATACAGAAGTGGGTGCTCTCAGTCATCTATAGTATGGGACATAGGGTCCCCAATGGAGGAACCAGAGAAAGAACCCATGGTACTGAAGGGGTCTGCAACCCTGTAGATGGAATAACAATATGAACTGACCAGTACCCCCAGAGCTCATGTCTCTAGCTGCATATGTAGCGAAAGACGGCCTAGCTGTCCATCATTGAGAAGAGAGGCCCCTAGGCTATGCAAACTTTATATGCCCCAGTGTGAGTTTCTGACAAAACTCACTTTAATCCGGTCTGGGTTCATCCTGAGAGGAGGGCTGGCTGAAATGGAATGTGCAATAGGAAAATGGAAGCCTAGATAAATTTCTGATCAAGGCTCCAATTTTTAATAACCGAACTCCGTTTAAATAACATGGAAAGATCCCCAGCCCCCTCCTAAGTCTTTTAAGTTCTCGGTGGCGGTCCGATCGTAGGCGGGTCCAAGGATCGAGGCAGGGACAAATGGATCTGGGATATCCGGGAGGGTCCTCTTGGTAGGCGGTGGAGGCACAGCAACTCTCTAGTGGGTTTCAGCGCCTGTAGGGGGCTGGNGNTTTGAAGGAGAGTGATTAGTGTAACAGCAAGGTAGGCCTGGTGGCAACAAGGAGCTGGGAGACCCCCAACACCTCAGTACGGGGGAATGCCAGGGCCAGAAAGTGGGAATGGGTGGGTAGGGGAGCAGGGCAGGGGGAGGTATAGGGAATTTTTGGGATAGCATTTGAAATGTAAATAAAGAAAATACCTAATAAAGGAAGAAAAAGGGGAAAAGAGGAAAAGAAATGGCCAGTGGTGATGGTCACATGACAGGTTAAAAGAGATTTATACTACCCAGCTGTGTGCTTCAAAACTAAAGGGAGAAATCCCATATAGACATAACATATATATAATTTATATCATGTATATTTATATGACAAAGAATTGTGTGCAAGGTCACACTGTGACTGCCACCCTTGGGAGAAAAACACTCCAGTTGTCCTTTACACAAAAAAAAATTTCAATTCTGTGTATCAAAGAAACTGTGAATCAAAACTATCTAGTAGCCAGTTATATACACAGAAACATGGGCAGTTCCTTCGGTCAGTTCCTCACTTCCCATGGGTGACTGGTGTCCAGGTAGCCTTGGGGTTAGGTGAAGCTATTGGAGCATATGAGAGCATGTTTGTCTCTGTGCAAACACTGTACCATGTTAACAGGGCACTCAGAGAACCCTGAAGTTTGGGGACTCCTGAACCTAGTTGCCATGGATTCTCAGGGCTAGTGATATACTAGATCCACAACCCAAACTCTTAAAACATTTGTAATACTGTTTACCATATTGATGTCTTTATTTTCCTTTGGACACCAAGTCTCACTTAAAATGATGCCCTGTTCTTCTACACACTGCTATGTCGGAACTACAGGCATGAGCCACCATGCTGGTGGTACCTGACTGGTTACTGACAATTTTTACTATGTAACTTTCATCCATTCTGTACCCTATTAACAAAGGAATGCCTCCCCCTTCCCCTGCTGTAGGATGAGAGGAGGAGTCACTCATTCATCACAGCCAGGCTGACTGGGAGACTGGTCTGTGAGCTGACTGGGTTGGAGACCTCACATTGATACTCTCCAGCATCCTCCTTCCTCACAGCATGTATCCTGAGTTGGCACTTTGACGGAGACAGGGTCATCCTCTCTGTGAGCTGTACACTCTGATTGTTGAAGAGCCAACGGATGGAGATCCCAGTGTTGTCTGAGAAGCAAGTGAAGACCACTGAGCTCTGTACATGAACTGTGCTGTCTGTGACTCTCATGAAGGGCTGTGTCACATGCTCTGCAAAGAAACAGAGGAGGGGACCAAATGACAGTCATTCTTCACACAGCTCAACCAGCCCCTCTACAGCTCAAATAAATAAAGCTTCCATGGAGGAGTAATTGGAGCAGTGACTACAGTCATATCTTGTGCCTTGCATCTGTGACCCAGAGGCTGTATGACCTTGATTGAGCCACTGAGGTTGATGTGTCTCAGTTTCCCTGTACTAGGAAAACTGTCCATGATCATTTGCACTGCCTATGAGTTAAAATTAGGTCTGAGCAATGTTCTGACCTGGGGATGGGGAGCTGCTCACATCAGCAGCATCTGTTCCATTTATCCAAGGCTGGATTTCTGAGGATAAGAAGGTGCCTGGAGAACTGTCATCTCTGTCCCTATCCTTGGGGACATTATTTTCCAGTGAATTTCCTAAGTCCATCAGAACAGTTGGCTTCTGTCCTGGCACCTGTCCATTGAACCTCAGAAGAAGGAGGTTCACAGGTGACCCACATGACTGCAGCTGTCATGGCATAAACAGCTGATCCTACACCCTATAGGACATGGACACTCAGCCAAGCCTTGTTCCCTGTCAGCTCTGACAGGAAGTCCAATGCTAGCCCTGAGGAGAAGTTGTCTGGGGACAAGTAGAGTTGAGTCTGGATCCCTGGCTTCCTGATGCTCCTCTTACTGATTCAGTAGTGAGCTGGACCACAGAGGGAGGGGGAACACAGACTGACAGGGAAGATAGAAGGGAAAGGGATAAATCCATCAATATTGACCCCTTTGTCTTTGGTGAAAAGATGGGGTCCAGAGAATCTTAGATCCATCACTCAGCAGAAGTGGGTGGGAGTGTCTGCACAACTGGGAGTGTGCAAACGACCTCCATGCCCTTGGTGCACCTGACTGTGTCGCTTCCTCTGTGGGGAACTCTGTCCTCGTGTGTCTCCACCCTCAGAAGATGTGGGGATGAGGATTCCTTCCCTCACCTCTCCTACAATCCCCAGTGTTTTCTCTCTGGCCTCTTTGGTCTCTTCCCTCTCTGGATGCCCTCCACACTGACTTCGCTTTGAGATGGGCTGTCTGGTCTGACTTCCAGTCAACTAAACCTAGCACCTTGTTTTTAAAGGGGAATTTAATTTTTCTGAAAATTCCAATAAGTGGACAGGCTCAGGTATGTGGGTGGATAAGTGAATGAACATCTCAGGGCCTGCCAAGACTAGGTTTTAATAGAATTCTCATATTTAAAGCTACTGACAGAGGTTAAACCTCCAGCTCACATTAACGTGTGTGTGTGTGTGTGTGTGTGTGTGTGTGTGTGTGTGTGTGTGTGTGTGTGTTGGTGCAGGTGAAGCTGTACAACACCATGTGTTTGGGTGAGTGCAGGATACAGCACCTAGATGTAGGTCAGAGGTCAATTGAAGGAGCCCTTCCTTTCCTTCCACTGTAGCTCCACACCTCCCACACAGTCAGGTACTGTTCTACTTGTGACAGGAAACACAACCAGGAGATGCACCCAATATAGGCATTCTGAGTATACATGGCAAAAGCCCCAGTATGCTGGGCAGAGTGTGACGGCTTAGGCTGAGTTATTGCCAATCAATCTCCTCATCTAGTTACCATTACACCTCATGCCTGATGCCATCCAGTTCAGCAACTCTGCCATCATTCGCCTGCAGGAGACAATTCCAGGAGCTGGCCCTCAGAGGAAAACCAACTGCAGAGGGGGGCCTGTGTCCTCTGCCCCTTGCTTTGGGGACCCTGCCCCTCCTGTGAAATCCTGTGAAATCTCATGAGCCCAATAGGACAATTAGTTAATGGCCTGAACACCTGTCCAGCTATGCTCTCCCTGCTGAGTCTCTGAGGTAGATGTCCAGGGGACCTAGCCTAACCATGGCTCTCATGGCAGTACACAGGCTGCTTCTACATGCCACTAGAGCTTTGTCCCATGTCAGCACCAACAGGAATCCAAAAACAAGCAGTGACAAAACACTCCCCACTGTCCCCTGGAGTCTAAACAGGGATGAAGACTAGCAGCCAGGACTTCCTGGTGCTCTCTGTGAGGACCTGGAATCACTTCTTCAGGGAGGGCCTGAATGACCCCCACAGAGTCTTCCTCAGGGCGATGTGCATGGTGAGAGACCCAAGGCTCAGGCCTGTGTCTGACATGCTTGGCCTGACTTTACCCAACACAGGCCTTCCTATCTTCAGGTAAATACAGGTAACTGGTTCTAATCTAATGCTGTTGGTCCAATGTATGTATGCCCTGCGGTAACCAATGTGAGGACACAATGCAGTGGGGGAGAGAGCAGGCACAGCCCAGTCCACAAAATACAGTTATAAAATAGGGTAAGTCACACCCAGCAGCAGGAAGCCATAGAGAGTCACTTACTGTTCACATGGATTTGCACATGTGCTTTTTCAATTTTGAAATTTCTGTCTATAGTTTGTAGTGTATATAAGCCCGTGTCTTTCTCAGTGACATCCTGGAGCAGGAGAGATCCATTGGTGAACACTCTCTCCGTTCTGCTTTCTGCAGGCCCCTTGATGATGGAGTTCCTGGCTCTGCTATATTCTGCAATTTTAAAGATCTGGAAGGTCGATGCTCCTTTGTACCAGCAAAAAAATTGGAAATCTTCAGGCAGATTAAGAACACGGAGAAGGATGCATTCCCCTTCCGCAGCATGCCGAGGCATTGGATCAATGCTGAGCTGGGCAGAGTCAACAGTGTCACAGCACGGGGAAAGGGAGGCTGGAAGGGAAAGGAGAAAAGTCATCACATGGGATCATTGTGCTTGGTGGAAAGATGGCAACCTGCATCCTGACAAGAAGGATTCTTCACTCAGCCTAGACAAGCATTCGAGGGTGTGTCTATCCCACCTGTTGGAAGTGATCAACATGGCCTCCATTCCCTCCGTGCCACAGAATCTGTCATTTCCTCTACATGGAGCTCTCTCCTCGGTGTCTCCATGGCTGCCCCCTCACTGCCCTCGGTCAGACACTGCACACATTCATGCACGCTGTGCTTTGAGATGATGCCTCCCTCTGACCTTGGTCTCTGCACACCCTGCATATTCACTTTCTGACTTCTCTCATTTCCTTTGAACCTGCACTCTTCCTCTGATCTCACTTGCTACATGATCTTCCTGCTCTGCCTGCAGCCCCCAGGACTAGGGCTGGGTGATGGCCAGGAGCAGTCTGCTCTTCTTGGCAGACCCAGGTATTGGAAAGGGCTCAGGAATTATGCTGGCTAGCTTTATGTCAACTTAAAACAAGCTAGAATCTTTTGAAAGAGGGAGCCTCAATTTAAAATGATACCACCAGAAGATGGCCTGTGGACAAGCCTGTGATGCATTTTTTAATTGGTGATTGATGTCGGAGGGCCCAGTCCACTGCATGCTTTTCCACCCCTGGGCTCAGTGTCCTCGGTGCTAGAAGATCAGGGTAGACAAGCTGTGAGGAGACAGGCAGGAAGCAGCACTCCTGATAAAGTGCTCCCCAGAGTCACTGCAGTCAAGCCTGGAACAGACGACTGAGGCCAGAGCTTCCTGGTACCCACCACTCTGTGAGGATGCTGTGATGTCATCACATGCATGGCAAGAGCCCCCAGAAGACTGGGAAGACTCTGGCAGCTAGGGATGAGTTATTTTCTGACAAGGTCCTCCTTGATACAGAGGCGAGTCAAACGATGGAGTCTGATCTATAGGTATTTCTCTCCATCATATGTGTACAGCACAAGCGGTCAACCCCCAAAATAAAGACACAGTGCAAAGGGTTGGTAGCCACATGCCGGGGGTGACAGTCCTGTGTTTCAAAGTCCTACCCAGCACTGAATGATCACAGAGAATCACTTACTGTCCACCTGAAGTTGCACGTGTGCTAATTCCATTTTCCGATGTCTACTCAGAGTTCGTAGGGTGTAGAATCCAGTATCATTGCAGGTCACATTCTGGAGCAGGAGGGATCCATTGCTGTACATTGTTTCTCTACCGCTGTGGGCAGGGCCTGGCACACTTGAATTCTTGGCTATTATCTGTCGGGCTACCTCAAGGTTCCTAGACACAGATGCCCCTTTGTACCAGGAAAGCCCTCGAAGCTTATCCTGGAGGTTGTGAACAAGGAGAAGAACACTTCCCCCTTCAGCAACACTGGGTGGCACTGATTCAATAGTGAGCTTGGCAGGGAAGGAAGGATGCCCACAGATGAAAAGAGAGCCTAGAAGGGAAGAGAGATCCATCAATATTAGGGTTGTTGTATTTAACTAAGATGGTACCCTGGGTCCCGAGCAGCTGTGTCCATAGCTCAGCTGAGGTGTGTGGGTGTTTCCCTGCCCTACTTGGTGGAGGTCACCACATTACCTCCATGCACTCCATATCCCTCACTTGTCATTTCCTCTTTATGGTGCTCTCTCCTCGGGTGTCTACATGGTCCCACCTCACTGTCTTCAGATCCCTGCTCGCACTCAGTGTAGATGGGTGTTGGGATGACGCCTCCCGACCTTCACACTCTGACTCTTTTGTTTCTTGTCTTTTAGTGATTACACCCAATACCTGATTCATCTTCTAGCTTTCTTTACTAGTCGGTCTTCCAGTCCACTAAGTTTAGGGAATTATGAGAACTGGGATTTGTCTTGTATTATTTTTAAGGAAAGGCTGTGTAAAATAAATAAATAAATAAATAAATAAATAAATAAATAAATAAATAAATAAAATAAAAACTTAAATATCTGTGGAGAATGAATGAATGAATGAATGAGTAAAGGATGACTCAGGACCATACATGGTCATGAATTTATTTAACAAATTTGTATGTTTGGAAATACAGTGTTGATTGCTTCCATTTGCTATAATTTTTTCTTTTTTTATTATTATTATTTTTTTATTTACATTTCGAATGCTATCCTGAAAGTTCCCTATACACCCCCCCCCGCTGCCCCTGCTCCCTACCCACCCACTCCCACTACTTGGCCCTGGCCTTCCCTTGTGCTGGGTCATATAAAGTTTGCAAGACCAAGGGGCCTCTATTCCCAGTGATGGCCGATTGGGCCATCTTCTGCTACA
>NC_034608.1:12490451-12504342 GCF_900095145.1 Mus pahari | reverse complement strand
TGGATATTAGTCCTCTATCAGATTTAGGATTGGTAAAAATCCTTTCCCAATCTGTTGGTGGCCTTTTTGTCTTGTTGACAGTGTCTTTTGCCTTACAGATTGCTATAAATTTTTATACATTTACTTATTATACTGGTGTATCTGTTCATTGCAAGGGCGTGTCTCAGTGTGGGCAGAGGGGCAGGACACAGTCCCTAGGTGGAAATCGGGGGACAACTAGTGTTCATTGGTTCTCAGGTCATCAGACATGAAGCAAATGTCTATATCCACTGAACTATGTCACTGATCAACACCAGCTTAGTTTCTTATTCAGAACGCCACAGCTGAGAACCTCGGTCTGCCATAGTTTCTTATTCCGAACATCACAGCTGAGAACCTCAGTCTACCATAGTTTCTTATTCGGAACGTCACAGCTGAGAACCTCGGTCGGCCATAGTTTCTTATTCCGAACATCACAGCTGAGGACCTCAGTCTGCCAAACCCTGTGATCATGATGGTTAACTTTGGGTGAGAGCAATCTACCCCTCCCCCTGCTTCTTCTTATTTTCCAAGAGCCTCCTGATGATGATGATGATGATGATGATGATGATGATGATGATGATGATGATGATCCTCTGTACTGCTGTCTTCCTACAAAACCTGAGACACTTCTCCAGTCCCTGTCCCCTTGAGGAAACCCTAGACAGTAGGTGAGTCCTCTCCTCTCACACACTGTAGAATGTGGTCTCCCCATCTGTGGGCAGAAGCACCAACAGATGCTACAGAGAGCACCTCCCAGGTCTCTGTGGCCGTATCTGTCCTCCCTCTGTGGCACATCTGCTCCAGCACAGTTCCCCAGTTCTCTGATCCTCTGAGCTGAGCCTCCTCCCAGACATACGCATCTCCCGGAGTCCCGCGGGCTGTGGGCATCTCTGTCCTGAGAGCTATTCACCTCTTCACTTGGCTCGTTCTGTTTCGGCCATCCAGAGCACGCAATGAGGAACAAACTTCTGAGAATCCCTGTTCCCTGAGAGAATATCTGTTCACCCAGGGGATGCTTCTGATCTACCATGGCCTTTGTCAGCATCAAAGACGGGGCCTCTGCACTCCCTGTGTGACAGAAACCCAGCTGGGCACCCAGTCTGCCCTGTGTTCTCAGTGCTCTGTAAAGATGGAATTTGCTCTCAGGAGGAAGGTGACAGATGTGTGTGAGGGATCCAGAGGGACCAGCTGCATGATGAGTGGGGAAGGGGATAGATCCATTCTCATTGGAGGCACCAGTCAGGATTCTGAGGGAGAAGAAAGGCCCAGGAGCAGCTGTGTCAGGAGCTCACAGCCTGAGTGTGTGCGAGAAGGTGACCTGGGTCCTAGAAGGACTGCTCTGGTCTCCATCATCCCATGCAGGGTTTCGAGACAATGACCCTACTTCTTCTGTTTGCTGAACTGTGTCTTCCCATGTGCTCCCTGGCCATTCTGAGATGCGTTGAAGCTCTGTCTAGGTGATTCCCTTAGGACACTCTATCTTTCCCAAAGAAAATACATAAAGCTGAAACTAAACATGGTTTCCTAGCAGGGTATCAGATACAGGAAGCAGCTAGTAGACCTGAAAAGACCATCAGTGTCCTCCAGGAACAGGGAAGAAAGCCAAGAAAGGAGGCTAAGTTCCTGCTTGAGACAAATATTCTTCTGGGTGTTGTGCTTCCCCGAGGCTGACCCTACTGATCATTGGAGGAACTGCAGCTCACATCTGGGGAGCTGTCCACATCAGCAGAGCCTGTTGTCATTTCCCTGAGCTGGACCCCAAAGGCCAAGCAATTGTCAGAAGGTCCTGTGTCCTCTGTCCCTCTCCTTGGCAACCATGACCTTCCTGGAAGTCTCATAAGCCCATCAGGACAGTCAGTTAGTGGCCTGAGCACCTGTCCTTCTATACTCTCCCTGAGGATTCATTGGAGATGTCCAGGAAACCTCACCTAACTGTGGCTCTCATGACAGTGCACCGGCTGATTACACATGGCACAAGAATTTGCTCCTCCAAAGCACTGTTCCCTCCCAACAGAAAGACAGAATCTAGCCTTTTAAAATTGCTTCTCAGGGCTATCAGGGGATGAGTCAGGACAGAGGTCTGCAGACAGGGCTTCCTGGTGCTCACTTCCATGAGGATCCTATGGCTTCCACATTCAAACCCAATCTTCCTCCCTCAAGGGCTTTTGCAAGGACACATTACTGCTAAGAACCCCAGAAGTCTAGACAATGGTTGATGTCCTTCACAGATGTATCAGCCATACATACAGCTGACTGCAAGGTAAAGTCAAATGAAGGATTCTGTTCAATTGTCATTATTCTCCATGTGTGTCCTGCACTAAATCGTCACACCCCAACATGAGGACACAAGGCAAAAGGTGGGAAGGCCTGACACTTCTGTGTGTGTGTACTGGAATGAACCCCACTCAGCACCCAGAGTTCACAAGGTATCACTTACTGTACACATAGAGGTACATGGATGATGTTGATACAATTTCTCCACGTCTATTTATGGTCCGTAGGGTGTAGAATCCTGTGTCCTTCCGGGTGACATTGTGGATCCACAGGGACCCGTTGCTGGACACTATCTCTCTACCACTGTGCATTTGCCCCATTACACTTACTTTAGTGTTCAGTGTGTATACAACAATTTTCCTCAGTCCTCTGTACCAGGCTAAGGCTATAAGGTTCTCTGGCAGATTGTCGATGAGAAGAAGGACATTTTCTCCTTCAACCACATTGAATGGCACCGATTCAATGGTGACCTGGGCAGTGGTGGACAGGAGCCAGCAGGCTAAAAGGGAGGCTAAAAGGGAAGAGAAAGCAACCACTGAGATTGAGCAGGTGAGATCTGTTGTGTGTAATTTTTTTTTAAATCACACTTCTGCCTTCCCAAGAGCTCTACCCACACTCCCAGGTAGGCAGCTAGATCAGCTGATGCTGGTCTCACTTTCAACAGCTCTGTCAAAGGCCAGATGGTTCCCTGACCAGAAACTGCTATCATTCCCCCAGGCTCTCTCAGCTAGCTTCACCAAGCCGCCAATAGCCACCCTGGTTGCACTCTTCAGCCCACATTTACTCCACATATGGAAAACACTAGACAATTTTAATATTTTAAAACTAGTCAGCACAATTGTTGGGCTCTTATCAGCTAAGCTGTTTCAGCCATTGGCTTCTGTCTTCTTTATTGACACAATCAAGAACCAATTAAGAAATCAACACAGGGCTGGAGAGATGGCTCAATGGTTAAGAGCACTGACTGCTCTTCCACAGGTCCTGAGTTCAATTCCAGCAACTACATGGTAGCTCACAACCATCTATAATGGGATCCGATGCCCTCTGAAGAGAGCTACGGTGTATTCACATAAATAAAATAAATAAATCTTTTTTAAAAATTAACACATTCCTCTACAGAGATCAGCACTCAGCTTAGGGGTGTGGGTAGAGGTGTGCCCACCCTCCTTCATGGAGGTGGAGTAACATGACCTCCATTCCCTCATGACTCTCACTGTGTCGTCAACTCTTTATGGAGTTCTCTGCTCAGTTGTCTGCCTGGATCACCCCTCAGTGTTCCATATTTGGTGTGAGGATGCCTGGCTGACCTCCTCCTCTAGAAAACCCTCACTTTCTGAATTTTTTTCTTTGTTCCCGTTGTAGTACCAGTCAACCCATAAGATCATCTTCTGGATACTCTGACTTCTGACCCCACTAGAGTCAGGGCTTTGGGAGGACCGGGAGTAATCTGACATTAGGAAGACACAGTTCCTGGAAAAGTCTTAGACATCAATAGGGAAGGAAGGAAGGAAGGAAGGAAGGAAGGAAGGAAGGAAGGAAGGAAGGAAGGAAAAGAAGGAAGGGAGGGAAAGAAGGAAGGGGGAAGAAAGGATGGGTAGATGGATGGATGGATGGATGGATGGATGGATGGATGGATGGATGGATATGTGGGTGAATGGATGAATGGATGGATGGATGGATGTGGATGGATGGATGGATGGATGGATGGATGGATGGATGGATGGATGGATCAATGGATGAATGGAAAGATGGATGGATGCATGCATCGATGAATGCATGCATGCATGCATGAGTTAATCTACATAGTTCCCAGGTTTGTAGCTAACAAAAATAATTATATTCAAGGGTGATGTAACTTTTTAATTTTTACTTCTGTATTGTATGTATGGGTTTGTGAAGGCATGTGTCTCTGTATGAGCTTGCGTGGGTATGTGCCATAGCACAAGTGTGAAGGCAAATGTCTCAGTGTTTTCATGTCCTGATGCAACCAGAACATGGGCGCAGGGAGCAGAGAAGATCCTGCAGAACTCCCTTCTTCCCATCTACCATACTGGAGCTGAGGACTGAATTGAGATTGTCATGTCTCTGCACACTGAGCCATCTTGTTATCTGTTTGACTTCTATTTGGAGAGTCACCCTGTGACGGTTGGATACATCAGGATTCACAGAGCAGCCAATGTGAATGACTTTCAGTAGGGAACATTGGGGATTTTTCTCTCCCCTCATCAGTTCCTTTCCAATGAGAGCTTCAGCCTGCTAAACCTAAGCCCTCACTGTACCTTCTGCCCTATGATTACAAACAACCCCCCAAGTCTCCTTTTGGGCTTCTGCCTTTTCAGGAAACTCCAGCCATTCTCTGAGCTCTGTTCCCCACACACAGTCATGGAGTAGGCATCCTTACCTGCGAACAGGAGGCCCTGCCTGGAGGTACACCCCTTGCGGGGAAGCTCAGAGGACACCTCCATCTGTCTTCTCACTGTCATGTCCTTGCTCTGAGGAGACCTTCAGCTTCAGTGCAGCTCTCAGGCTCTGCTGTCCTTCCTCGTTCTGAGCTGAGTTTCTTCTCAGGCAGGAGCACTTCCCAGAATCTAATGGGCTATGAGTGGTGGGGTCTGTCTCCAAGGCACTGCTTGGTTCCTTCCACTCTCAGTGCTGCCCTGCATCCCTCCAATTTTTCTCTCTTTATGTTTCTCCTCAACCAACACATTGAGCAACAAGACTGATAAGCATCCCCGTGCCCTCAGAGAAAAATGGCTCATCCCAGGGCCGACATCTGCTGGCTTCTGGCCTTCAGTTTGTCAGCATCAAAGAGGGAGTCTCCATCCTGTCTGTGTGTCCCTGTGACACAGAGACTAGATGAGCACTCAGTCTGCCATGTGTCCTCAGTGCTCTGGGAAGGTGGGATTTCCCAGCAGGAAGGTGACAGAGATGCCTATGAGGGCTCTAAAGGGACCAGCTGAGTGATGACTAGGGAAGATTAATCCTTTATCACTACAGTCACCAGTCAAGTTCCTGATCCAGGAGAAAGACCCAGAAAAAGTTGTATGAGGAATTTCATGTCCTGGGTGTTGGGAAGAGGTGACCTGTGTGTCCTGGAGAGGACTATGGGTGCCTACTTCTATGGGAAGTTTCAAAGCATCATTCTAGCATTATAGGTTGGCTAAGCTGTGTGTTAGGTGAGCCTAGATTCTCTCTGGTCTTCCTTGGTCACCTATGCCTTTTGTCTGGGTGACTCACTGTTGTGGATAGCCCTGGAGTTAATTATATTTGATGTCAATTCTGTTATCCTGTGAGGGGCTGTGAACAAGGAATGAGTCAGCACTCTGTGTTTTCTTATAAACCTTCTTCCCATCTTAATTTGGAAAATAAAGGAGAACTGATGATTGGGCAGAGAGAGGGAAGGTGGAGCAGAAAGAAAGAAAGAAAAGAAGGGGGTTTGAGAGAGAATGCAGAGGAGGAGGAAGAAGAAGAAAAGTAGAGCAGAAGCACCTGGCCTGGAGAAACCACAAGTTCTAAGGGGTCTCTTAGATGGAGAAGATGGTAGTGTAGTGGTAGATCTGCCCAATCTAGGCGCACAGCATGTGTTCATATTAATTTTGTTGTGTTTTCATTGCCAGGGCATAATTGGGTTGGAGAGATTTACTGTAACAACTCCCCATCAGAAATTCTGTCTTCCCTCATGGGAGATGCCAGAAGTGAGAAGACTTTTAGGGGTATTCTCAGAAACAAGTCACATCAGGGTCTTGGAAGTGGGTTCCAGGTTCCTATAGACAGGGATGGAAACCTGTCTGCAAGCCAAGGTCAAGCATGGCTTAGAGAAATAATTTTCTAAGTGTTGAGCATGCATCCTGATATTCCTCTGGCATCCTCTGGGAAAATTGCAATCTCATGTCTAGGGCTACAGCAGCAGTGGTCATGAAGTCAAATGTGAACTTCCTGATCCCTTCAACACACGTGGGATGCAGGGCCTGTCAACCTGCTCACTGTGTTCTGAAGAACTCCTGTTTCCACCTAGTGTAGGGTGGGTCTAGACAGGGTTCCAGATTCTCCCCAGGAAGTCCTGGACTAAAGTTGGAAGAAGTGTGCATCCAGAGGATGAGTATCCTTAAGAAATTTCAGAAGAAAGTCCTGGGACATTTCTCTTCAGACTTAAAAGAGAAGGCATTAATGAAAGGACTGCACCTCTGACATCTCTTGGGTCTCAATACTTCCTTTTCTTTGTCCACAGGGTACTAAGGGCATCTGCTCTTGAGTACGTAGAACATTGATTCAAATAGATGTACCATCTGTTCTTCCCAATACACTGTTCTAGGTCTCTTTTTCTTGGTGTGATAAAGAACACACTGAGCAACAGCACTTTAGGAGAGAGTAAAAGGTCCATTTCCCTTCTGGGTCTGGATCATTTTGTTACATGGAAGGATATCAAGGCAGAAAACCAGATTACAGCTGGTTCATCTAGCAGCTAGCTCACTGGCTTATGCTTAGCTAGTTTTCTTATATTACCTATACATCCAAGAACCATCAGCCTAGGAATGGTGCTGTCCACAGTGGCCTGGGCCTCCTTCAGCAATTAAGACAATCCCTCACAGACACATCCATAGCCAGACCTGATAAGGATGGTTATTCAGTTGAGACTCTTCTCCACAGATAAGTTTGACCTGTGTCAAGGTGACAGTGAATGCTAAGTAGGACACTGTTTTAGACAGTTAAGTTTTCTCATCCACAGAGAGAATCCACAGGAAGCTCCTCCATTCTTCAAGTGAGAGTCCCTTTCTCTTCCCTGCAGACATCACATGTGCTGGAGTCTTCATCCTTAAACAGCTGGACCCTGAGAGCCAGGACACAGCTCAGGGGCATCTACCTTGAGTTTCACTTTTCCAAATTCCCTGTATCCTGAGATCAGGGATGCTCTGGTGAACACCACATTCTTAACAGTAAGTAAAACAGCACCTTCAAAGCACTGATACCATCCTGCTTCAGGACAGACCTCTGGGGCATGTGTGTCACCTGCCTCATCTGGCTCTATAGGAATCAGAGCAGAAGACAATCACCAGCTAAGACAAGACAGGAGCTGGGGACATATGGGGGAAAGGAACATGAGCATGGTTCAAAGCTCTAGATTATTCTTCTGGGTCATGAAGAATGGAAGCCATGAAAGAAAATCGAGAGGATAGGACAGCATGAATTAGTGACTGAAAGAAAAACCTAGATGACCTTTAAATACATCCCTCCCCCTGGGAAGGTACTACTTGGGGAAATATTCCCAACCACATTTCAAGACCAATCCAAAGTCACCCCAGAAGAGCAGAGATGAAAGGAGAGGAGTAAGAGACCAAGCTGGAATCTCATGAGAGGATTGGGATTTGCTTATTCCTATGTGCACAGGCTGGGAATTAACTTCTGCATCTACTCAAAAAACAAAGGCTTCACCCCAAAGTTCAGTGCTGACATCTCAGGGATCCATTTACCAAAACCTGTACATTTCTTCATGTATCGATGACAATGGCAAATTCCAGACAAAAGATATAGGACCTGCTTTTATTAGTAGTGAGGGTGGGAATGAACAGTTCTTGGGAGCATGACTGGGGCTTCACACTGATAATCCAAGACTAACGTGAAGGTGGATGAAAGGCTGCATAGCAGGAGAGATTGAGGTTTAATACTGGATGCTGATGAATATCTGAAAAGACATAACAGGACATCTGGGCCATCTGGAGCAAACAGAATGAAGCCATGTGTGATGTTAACAAAAGGAAGGGGAAATCCTAGTCTATTAAAGACTACAGTACCTGTGCTATAACTTCAGTTAAGCAGGTCCTAGCCAGAGCCAGGGTGTAGGTTAGAAGGGTACTCATGTAGCATTCGTGAGCCCTGATTCATCAGCACCACAATACATAGAACAACCCTACTAGACACTCATGTGTTCACTGAGCCTGAGTTCTAGATGTCCCCTGTGTCTCCCTGAGCCTCTCTAGGCAGAAGTCCCTTCACCCCATTCTAGCTCACTGCTGGGTCTGACTGCATGTGCTTGGGCTAGACCAGGATGCCTTCATCTGCCTAGATATCTGTGTGGTGGGTATTTCATGAACCCAGGAATGACCAGGTGACCTAGCTCCAGCTCTCTTTATTTAGGCAGCTGTAGCAAGGATGGGACAGAAGTTAGTCACAGGTAATATCCAGATTGATTGGGTCACTTGGGTTGACACTCACTGGGTTCCAGGTTTCACACTCCTAGGGTCCTGTGTCAGTGGGGACACTGAGTCATGATAGTCCTGTGTCCTCAGATAGCCTCAATACACAGCTAAGAGAATTTGAGTACTTATCCTCTGCTCGTAAGTCTCATGTTCACCCTTTGAGCCTACTATCCTCATTCTCCATTGGGTTAGAACTGTCACATGTCAAGGTGACCTTGGGTGGTAGTGCTGTACAGACAACAGAGAGAACATGGCACCCTGTGGAACCTCAGATCCTTGCAAAAGTCTCTTGAGGCCAGTTTTGGTCTCTGTAACCTTCATCCCCAATTCATGTCCTTAGCAAACCAGGCAGAAGGACCTGAGTGCTCAGACATGGTGGGTCTCCTGTGCTGTGTGGGAGAAACAGTCTTTGATATATGGGAGCTGAACTGAAGAGCTTGATGGTACAGACCTAAGACCTGGAGTCATAGCCCCAGTGTCTCTCCTGGTCCTCAGTGACCCACTGCCTCCCTTGCACCATGTAGCTGTGTCCCTCTGGCTGCACTGACCTCCACTATTAAGCTTGGGCCAGCGACCTCCAAAGCATTGCTGCCTAAAGCTGTCCTTCAGATCAGACATAAGAAGACTTCCCATTGAACTTCCCTTAGAAACCTCCACAGCCTGTCCTCAGGACTTGATGTGTTCTCAAAAATCTCACACGAGAATTGGAGCAGGACTGGTATTCCACTCACTACCCAGATTAGACCATCATAACATAGACCAACCTTCCCAGGGATTTGATGGTGACTGGCATGAGGTACAGGACCACAAAAGGGCAAAGGATGAGCCTCATCGTGATCTAAGAGAGAGAAGAGAATGGGACTCAGATGGGCTTGAAACAAAACCATTATTTTCTCCCCAGCCTATAAGGCTCGGTCTCCCACAGGAAAAGATTATGCAGAGATTCTTCCTGAAAAGCAGGTGGCTGTTTTCTTCCTTTTAATTCTTTTAAATATGTTTGATTATTTTGGTTGCATGCATAGCTGTGCACCACAAGAATGCCTAGTGTACACAGAAACAATAAGGGGGCATTGGATGCCCTGGAACTGGAGTTACAGATGATTATGAGCTGCCATGAGTGTGCTCAGAGCAGACCTTAGGTCTTCAAGAGCATCCAGTGCTCTTAACCACTGACCCATCTCCCTAGTCCTCCCAGGTAGATATTTTCAGCAGTCTGACTGGTAGAAGGTAGAGAGCAAGAACTAGCTAGAACTCAGGCTAAAGGATAGGTATGTTTGGCATATCTAGGATAGAGATTTTGGATACTAACTTTCTCCATAAGATCATTATTAATACCCAGAATCTAAGGCCAGTCCCGGCAAGGATGATTTCTCTAAAAAGCACAATCAGGTGAGATAAGAGGCAGATGGTAAAGTCATTTTAAATCAGTGACTTCTGAGCAGAGGAAGCCCTGTGGTAGATGTAGGATCTAATGGGAGGGTGAAGCAAAGGCCTATCCATTGTGTTCCAGGAGTGACAGCTGAACACCAGAAAACACACAATTTCCTGTCTAGTACTTGAGTTCTTCAGAGACAGGTGGCTTAATTCTAGAGTCAGATCTAACTGTTCATTTGTTTTCAATTCTCAGACAAGATGTCCCCTCAACTGTTGATGACCAAGATCAACACCAGATCTTCTCTGCCCTACAGACACCTGAGAATGGCTCCAGGGAAGGGACAGTGGATACGTAGCTGGAGACAGAGAACTTGTGCTTCACATCTGTCACCTGTGGCCTGTGTGAGGCTCATGTGGCCACTGTGCCCCCTGTGTCACGGTTTCCTGATGATATCATACATGGTGAATAAATGTTGCAATGTCTGTAAAGCAGCCTTAAATATGAAAAAGGATCTGACACAGACAAGACAGTTGTCCAGATCAGCACTGTCTGCTACTATTTGCCTGCAGGAGAGAATTCACTAGACTTACTCCCGAGGACATGGCTTCATCAGGAGGACCTAGGTCCTGTGTTCCTCCCTTGGGGACATTGACAATAATGTGAAGTCTCGTAAGTCCATTAGAACAATTGGCTAATGACCTGGGCACCTGTGCAGCCGTGGTCTCCATGCTGAGACTCAGAAGGAAATGCTCAGTGACCCGGCCTGACTGTGGCTCTCATGGCATTACACTGGCTGGTTCCCTGAGTTAGGAGATTCACACATCTAACAAATCATTCTTCTCTGTTAGCTCTGACCAGTCAGATCCTAACCCTCAGCATAATCCCCAGGACCTGGAATCAGGAGACTAGGATGATAATCTGAAGCCAGGACTTCCCTGGTGGTCTCCATTCTAATCAGGATCCATAATTCCCTCAGCCAGACCAACCATGCCTAAGTCTAAAGGATCTCTCTCAGACTACATTTATGGTGAGTGCCACACAATCTGAGCTTATTTTGATCCTTGGGATGAGTTACCCATACACACACACACACACACACACACACACACACACACACCTATCAGCAAGGTGAATTCAGAAAAAAAGATTGAAATTGCAGCTTGTCTACATTGGTAGCATTCTGCACTAAATCCTCAAGCCCCGAATGGCCATAAAATATTGACAGGAAGCAGGAACAGTCCAGACCTGTGTGTGCAACATGGAAACGACCCCATGTGGCACCCAGATGTCAAAAAGAACCACAGACTGTTTGTGGGATACTACGCATATTTGTTCAGGTTCAACCTCTGCATTTGAGAGTTGAAGGGTCAAAATGGTCTCTGTCTGGATGGTGTTCTGAAACAGCAGCCATCCATTGTATATATTGTGTCTCTGACATTGTGTGCAGAGCCTGGCAGACTTTGATTGATGGCTATTACAAACTGTGCGAGTTCATGGCTGTCAAGCACAGTTACCCCTGTGTGTCAGTAAAAGATGCAGAACAAATAAAACACTTTCTTCTTCATCTGCATTGTGCATCAATAGTGAGAGAGGGTACCAGCAGCTTGAAACTGAGGCTAAGCGCTAGAGAGATGACTTAGTGGTTAAAAGCACAGGCTTCTCCTTCAGAGGACATGGGTTCGGTTCCCACCACCATGGGGGGACAGAAGCCATTGGAAAGGCTACAGCAAGTGACTTTTCTGGGGATGGCCATTTTGCATGTCTATCATGGGTGTGCTCTAAGAGGCAAGGGACCCCAGAGACTTCATCCTAGGATTGCTTCTTGCTGCTGATATGCCCTTCCTGCCACTATTACATAGCTTAATAATTTCCTGGGTATTTACCTACTCTGGGAAGATTTCTTGAAAATTTATTATGAAGGTGTATGTTCATGTAGTAGCACTGTTTAGATGAATTGATGACTTCATAATTACTGATAATGATTTTATAGAACTCCTAAACTGATATAATTTATCTCAAGCCCCCTGTAAAGTAAGAGCTGTAAAGAAAGCTCTGTAAACTTTAATGTATCATGAGCTAATTGCACAAGGGAAAGAAAAGAGGCTTGGAACAAATTTCTGAGGAAGGTAAACATTCATTTCTAAAGGTCATAAACTGGGAATGGACAATTTATTGTAGGTACAAAGACAGAAAATAAATGACTGACTAGTTTATACAAGACCTCAAGATAATAAGACACAACTATTGCTTTAAACTTATAATGAACTTGTGGAGCTAGAAAATAGGTAAGAAATGTTTAGTCAGGGACTAGCCTTAAAGGAAAAACATGGAAAAAAATCTGCTGTGACTCCTTAAACTTACAACCTAAGACATCAACTATTACTTTATATTTACTATGAACCTAGGGAATGGAAAAGTTCTTAGAAAACCATGTAATTGAGTATCTTGCTATAATGTGTTGGGGTCTCCCACCTCCACTAATCACTCTCCCTCAAAACACCAGCCCCTCACAGGCGCATAGGGCCACCAGAGAGCTGCTACTTAGAGGACCTCCCCAGATCTCCCAGAATGCAGCTCCCTTGGACCCTCCTACGGACCTGCCTACAATCGGACCACCTCTGCAACTTCAAAGAGACTCAAGGGCGGGCTGGGAATCTTTCCATGTACTTAAACAGAGTCTGGTTATTAAAAATCGAGCCTTGATCAGTGTGAAATTGTCAGGGCAGCCTATTCCCTTTTAGGATATTCCTGCCCTTCAGTACGAACCCAGACCGGAGTGTTTCTGATGGCAGGAACACTCAAGTGACTCCCAACGTGGCTGAAGATGGCAAAAACATCAGATGCTGCCGTGGAGCTCCACGCGTAACAAGAATGGTATCATGCATCCCAGGGGAAAAAAGGTACTTATTACAGGCACAATGATAATTTGAGTGATTGAGTGCTAACCTGGCACCTCGTCTCTCACAGCGGCAGTGTACGATGGGAATAGGAACTTTCAGGCATGTCTATGTCCGCAGACCTCGAGAACTGCACCAGGCAAGAGGAATTGGGTTTGAAAAAACAAAAAAAAATTTTTTTTTGAATTCTTCCTGGCCATGGCCTAGAGAGTAAATGTATTGTAATATTCTCCTGGAGACAGACCAAAGTCCAGAGATGTCTGGCTTTCTCTCTGGACTCCTACAGGAAAAGTTTGATACCTTTTTGTAGTATTTATGTCTGGTGCACCAGTTGTCCACGTGTCGAGTCATGTGCATTCTTGTTTTGCTGTCTGAATGAGTGACCGTTCTGTGTTCCATGTCTAAAAATATTAAAGGTTGCTAAAATCTTGTCTGCTTGCGCAGCCTTGGTGCTGCAACCCTAAGGAGGCTTGTGGCTTAGCCAAGAGTCAGACACACCGGTAGGGCCCCTGCGAAAAGCTGCCTTTTAGAGTGCCTTTAAACTCTAAATTTTTAAGCAAAAAAAGCTGATGGTCGATTTTTTCCTAGGGATTTCTCATAATTAGTGTTTTTAGTAAATGACAAGTGCCTTTATTTGTAATATTATAGCTAAACAATGTAAAGTTTTGTGGTCTAAATTTTAAAATTAGTGTAGCCACTTCATTTGAGTTTTTGACTGGTTTTAAAGGTATAAAAAATGCTCTGCATGGCTTAAGTTATTGATGTTCATTAAAGGTTATAACATTGGTTACAAACGGTTAGCTTTGAAATGGTAACTTAGGGTTGGAGTCATTTTAAACACGTGGCATAGCGGGCCTAAAAACTAGGCCTCTTAAAAAACTTCTAATTGAGATATATTTAATGCGACTCCTTCCTTAAAAAGTAGGCTTAAAAATAAGACATACACTCATGGGTATACTTTGGCAGCCAAAACTTTGTAATGTAATAGTGATGTTTCCACCATTACTTTCAAAGATAAGGTGTTTCAAAATTGGGCTTTGCCTTCCCACGTGGGGAGGACAAAGCTCAAAATAGCCTTGGCGGGCTTTTCCTTTGTTTCACAAACTGCGCCAAAAAAAGTTCTTGTGGCC
>NC_034608.1:12476358-12485876 GCF_900095145.1 Mus pahari | reverse complement strand
AAATGTTCAACATCCTTAGTCATCAGGGAAATGCAAATCTACCTACCTCACACCAGTCATGATGGCTAAAATCAAAAATTCAGGTGACAGAAGATGCTGGTAAGGATGTGGAGAAAGAGGAACACTCCTCCATTGTTGGTGGGATTGTAAGATGGTACAACCACTCTGGAAATCAGTCTAGCAGTTCCTCTGAAAATTGGATGTAGCATTACCTGAGGACCCAGCTATATAACTCCTGGGCATGTACCCAAAAGATTCTCCAACATGAAATAAGGACACATGTTCCACTATGTTCATAGAAGCTTTATTTATAATAGCCAGAAGCTAGAAACAACCCAGATGTCCTTCAACAGAGAAACAGATACAGAAAATATGGTACATTTAAACAATGGAGTGCTACTCAGCTATTAAAAATGATGAATTCATGAAATTTTTAGGCAAATGGATGGGACTAGAAAGTATCATCCTGAGTAAGGTAACCCAATCACAAAAGAATATACATGGTAGGCACTCACAGATAAGTGGATATTAGCCCAGAAGCTCAGAATACCCAAGATACAATTCACAGACCACATGAAGCTCAAGAAGAACAAAGACCAAAGTGTGGGTGCTTTGGTCCTTCTTAGAAAGGGGAACAAAATACTCATGGGAGCAAATACAAAAACAAAGTGCAGAGCAGAGACTGAAGGAAAGGCCATCCAGAGACTGTCCCACCTGGGGATTCATACCAGATACAGTCACCAAGCTCTGACACTACTGTGGATGCTAAGAAATGCTGAAAGGAGCCTGTTATATTTGTCTCCTGAGAGGCCCTGCCAGAGCCTTGCAAACACAGAGTCAGATGCTCACAGCCAACCATTGGATTGAGTGCAGGGTCCCCAATGGAGAAGTTACAGAAAGGACTGAAGGATCTGAAGGGGTTTGCAACCCCATAGGAAGAACAACAATATCAACCAACCAGAGCCCCAGAGCTCTCAGGGACTACGCCACCAAGGAGTACACATGGCTCCAGCTGAATATGTAGTAGAGGACAGCCTTGTCAGCAATCAGCGGAAGGAGAGGTCCTTGGTTCTATGAAGGTTCAATAGATGCCCCAGTGTAAAGGAATTGAGGGTGAGAAGGCAGGGGTGGGTGGGTGGGTGGGTGGGTAGAGGAACACCCTCATAGAAGCAGGGGAGGAGAAGTGGGATAGGGGGTTTCCAAGAGGCAGGAAACTGGGTAGGGGGATAAAACTTGAAATGTTAATGAATTTCTAAAATGAATTAATTTTTTAAAAAGATAGTTAACAAAATAAAAATGAAAGATAAAGAGAACTATATTACTTCCCAGGAAAACTTATTATTTTTAGAATTACCACATGCTTATTATATTTACATTTCCATCCCTCCTGTTTCCCGTTTTTGTTCTCATGCCTTCCACTCTTTCTCAAATTAATTATGTGTGTGTGTGTGTGTGTGTATACACATAGATATATGTGTATATATAAATGGCCATATATACATATAAATATATGTATATATTGACCCAGGATATTACATATATTATATATGAATACATATGATATTATATATGAATATATAATATATACATATATATAATCTGCAGGGTCCATTTATTATTCTTCATATGTGTATGTTTTTCCTTGACCACTTGGAGTTGGATAACATATCGGGAGTTCATCACTGGAATATTGATTCTCCGTCTCTCAGCACTCATTAATTACTGTTGCTCTTAATTTAGGAGTGGGTCCTCGTGAGACTTCTCCATCCATGCTGCCGTGTCAATTGGTCTTGTCACTGTTCAGGTCTGTGTAGGCAGTCGTATATCAGAGGTTTTTGGGTGCAGCCTTCCTGTCATTTATAGGAGACAAAAGCCTCACAGTAGGTGCTCTGGTCCTCTAGCTTTTACAGTCTTTCCACCTCCTCATCCAAGATGTGCCAGAGCCTCAAACAAGGAGGTTGTTCTATGGGTAGATCAACTGGGGCTAGACAATGGTGCCCGTTGTTCTCTGCATTTGGATCCGTTTTGGATTTCCTTGGTGGTCTTCATCTGTACAAAAAGAAGCTTCTTTGATAACAATGAAGGCTGCATTGATCTGTGGATATAAGGATGTGTATTTAGAATGAGCCTAAAAATTATACTGATTTTAAAAAGAAGCCACGTAGGTTCTCCTCTAGGACCCATGACCTCACTAGCCATGAGTATTTGATTAAGATTCTAGAACCAGGCATGATTTCCCTCCTATTGAACAGAACTTATGTCCAATTACACAGTTGTTAGTTTCCTCCTGGATGGACATGCTACTGTTGCATCATTAGGGATCTTGCCATGGTGGTCAGAGCTATGGTTTTATAGAATCACAATTGGGTAGGACTACGGATTGCTTTCATCTCTTGTCAGCTTGCAAGTGCTTGCAAGTACCTTCGAGTACTATAAGGTCTAGTCCCCAAAGAGGAGGTTTCAGAGTCAGATCCAACTAGATACCTCCAAGTCTTGTATCTTGTATGGTGTCTTCAACAATATGGATCTATCTTCAAATTCTAGGAAGCAGTCAAGGCCAATAGCAATAAGCTATATTATTTGAGGAGCTCTTGGAAGAACCTGACCATCAATTTGAAATGAGGTTTCTCAGCCCAGTAACTGTGTTGCTGTTAGTCTGTAACTCGCTGATGGAACATTGTCATCCAACTAGTACAAATTTATTTAAATATTATATAAACATAATATGTACCATGAATCTTGGGTAAATATAAATTAATATGACTTTCTCAGACATCCCTATAACTTTTTATGCCTCATCCTTCCTTCTCTGTTTGTATTGCACTCACCACTCACCCCATCCCTGTCTCATTTGTTTCCCCCTTAATAGAATCTGCTCCTGGATGTCCTGTGTGCTCATCCAACACTCATAATCTCTTTTAACTTTCCTGGTTTCTCTAGCTATCCCATTATGTACACATATCTAAAGATTCAGAGATAGGAACCACAACCATGAAAGACCAGGCAGTGTTCGTCTTTCTTGGTCTTGTTCACTTCTCTATCCATCCATTTACAATTCTATCCATTTACATTCCAATGTTATGGTTTCATTTTCCTTTACAGATGAATAGCTGCAAAGAGAGTATTCTGCATAACAGGTGCAGAAAAGACTTTTTACAAAACCTAGCGTGCCTTTATAATAAAAGTCCTTGAGAGAATAAAGGGATGGAGGGACCATGGTTCAATATAATGAAGGCTACATATGATAATCCCCAAAGCCAACATCATGTGAGACAGAGAGACAGAGAGAAAGAGACAGAGAGAGAAAGAGACAGAGAGAGAGAGAGAGAGAGAGAGAGAGAGAGAGAGAGAGAGAGACTTGAAGCATTCCCATTAAAACCAGGAAGGAGACAAGGCTGCACACTCCCTGGACTCCTTTTCAATATGGCATTGGATACACTGGCTGAAGCAAGAGAAAGGAAATCAAAGGGTGTGGGTAGGAGAGAAAGAAGCCAAGCCATCCTTATTTGCCAATGACATGATATTATACAGAAGAGATCCCAAAATTCTGCAGAAACCTTCTAGAAACAATCGATGCTCTCGGTAAAGTAGCAGAATACAACACCAGCTTGCAAGCGTGAGGAGTCTTCTCTTTCCACCAACAACGAGGACACTAAGAAAGATGTCATGGCCACATTTCCACCCACAGTCGCCTCAGAAAATCTAGTAACAACCCTAAGCAAAGAGGAGAAAGTCTCCTACAATGAAAACTTTAAATCTCTGAATACATAAATCTCTAATAAAGGTTTTATCATAAGTACTTAGTCTCAACTGGGGGTTTATACCCCACCTTAGATCATTCAGTTCCCAAATAAAAGACACAAAACTTTTATATTTATGATAAGATTTAAAGGACTAGAGCTGGGCAGACATCTACCCTCCAAGCTATTAGTATCTACTTCCCTATCAATAAACCCAAGTTATAATTTGCCATGTTCTGCCTGGGCCACTCTTACTCTGATTGGCCAGCCCTCATGGCCATGTTTTCATGATTCACCTACCCCATACATCTTCTCCTCTCTCCACCTTCTATCTCTTCTCCTCAGACCCCAAGTCAGGGATCAAAAAACTCCATTTACCTGTGTTATGCCCACCTATAGGCTGTAGGCATTTTATTCGACCATTAGTTTTAAGTTAAGGAGCAAGATTACATAGTATCATTTGGTATATGTGAGGATTTTCTCATCCCTGGGAACAACAAGACCTTGGGAGCCCACACAGCGTTACAATACAAAGGAACAGACCAAACCTCAACACTGGCATTAAAGAATGAGAAGACAGCTCTTGCTCATAAGTCGGTATAATCAATATTGTGAAAATAATTATCCTGACAAGAGAATTTGCAGACCCAATGCAATCCCAGTCAAAACATTTATGATATTTTCAGACATGAAAAAAATCTTAAAATCCATGTGAAAGTGCAAAAGACCCCAAATAGCCAAAGCTAAAAGAAAAGTGTTGGAGTGATTGAGATTCCAGGTTTCAAAATATTACAGACCTGTGGTAATAGAAACAGTAAGGAACTAGCACAAAAACAGGCGTATAAAACAATAGACGAAATAGGGCACCAAGATGAGTGCACACAATAACATCCGTCTGACATTTGACAGAGATGACAAAACATGCCCGGAGAAGAGACAGCATCTTCAACAACTGAGCTGGGAAAACGGAATCTCCACATGTGGAAGATTTCATTTAGACCAACATCTGTCACCATGCACAAAAGTTAACCCCAGATGTGTCACGGACCTCAGTGAGAAGTGGGAAACACTGAAAGTTCTAGAAGAGAGCACAGGCAGAGTCCTCCATTATACAGGTGTGGGAAAGGACTTTCTGATTAAGGCCAACAATTAACAAATGGGACATTATAAAACTAAAAAGCTTCCAGGCTTTGTACATCAAGAGCACCATGGGCAAGCCCCAGCATCTGTATTAAGATACTCCAATAAACTTCAGTGCTGCCACCAAAAAACAAAAACAAAAATAAAAACAAAAATAAAAACAAAAACAAAAAACAAAAACTAAAAAGCTTCTCTACAGCAGAGAAAACCCTGAAAAGAGCGCCTATCGAAATAAACATCTCACAGCAGGTTATATTGAATTTTTTTCAAAATAAACAGAAAGACAAGAAAACAAACAGAGCCTGGTGTGGTGACCCACTCTTTTAATCCTAATATTCGGGAGGCAGAGGCGGGCAGATCTCTGTAAGTTTGAGGTCAGCCTCATGTAATATTTTATTCTAGGACCTCCAGGGCTATATAAAAAGACCCTAGCTCAAAAATGAAAGGAAGGAAGGAAAGATGCAAGGAAGGAAGGAAAAAGAAAAAGAAAGAAAGAGAGAAAGAAAGGAAGGAAGGAAGGAAGGAAGGAAGGAAGGAAGGAAGGAAGGAAGGAAAGAAAGAAAGAAAGAAAGAAAGAAAGAAAGAAAGAAAGAAAGAAAGAAAGAAAGAAAGAAAGAAGCAAGCAACCAAGTATAAAATGGCCATGGATCTGAACAGAGAGTTTCAAAGGAAGAAATAAAAATGACTGAGAAACATTCCCAAAAGTGTTCATCATCCTTAGCAATTAGGGAAATGTAAATTAAAACTATATTGAGGTTTCACATTACCCCATTCAGAATGGCTGACACCCTACAAAACTGCTGCTAGGGGTGTGGGGAAAGGGGAGCCCTCATTCACGATTGGTGGGGTTGCAGACTGGTGCAACCACTATTGGAATTCTATGAAGAACAAACAATAATAATAATAATAACCTGCCACATGACCCATCCACACCACTCCTGGCATTTGGTCAAAGGACTTGACATCCTACTCCAAGACTCCTGCTCAGCCATGGTCATTGCTACTCTAGGCACAGGAGCTAGAAAAGGGAGACAACTTAAAGCACCTTCAACTGATGGATGGGTAACAAAAGTATGGTATACACACAATGAAATAATTTTCTTTTTTTTTCAAAAATTTATTTTATATATATATATGTGTGTGTGTGTGTGTGTGTGTGTNTATATATATATATATATATATATATATATATATATATATATATATATATATATATACAGTATATACATATATACTGTAGCTGTCTTCAGACCCACCAGAAGAGTGCACATAGGGTCCCATTACAGATGGTTGTGAGCCACCATGTGGTTGTGGTTGCTGGGAATTGAACTGAGGACCTCTGGAAGAGCAGTCAGTGCTCATGTCTGTGGCTACAGCAGGAATGATCACCAGGCTCAAGTGCCATGAGAATTGGGCACAAGGGCATTGCAGGGTTAGCCACCCTGCTCACTGTGCTCCTGGCAGTGAGGGGTGAGTCTAGGGAGAGCTTATGATCTGTCGTGGGAACTCCTGGTCCAGAGACGGAGATATTATGCATCCAGAGGATGGGCAGACTCAGGAGGAGCCAAGTGTTCTCAGAACTTCAAAGGAAAGTCCCATCATTGTCTCTTGAGGCTCAAGGCAGAGGATGCCAGAATGGGAGTTGCATCTACACATGGCTTGACTATCTCTTGGTCTAACCTCTTTGCCCAAAAGATACTAAAAGCTCTGCATATGAACATAGAGAATATTATTTATGGTCCAATAGGATATGTTAAATATTCTTCACTAAAGAATCTGTGTTCTACATGCCTTTCTGCTGCTGTGATAAACACACTAATATCATCAACTTAGGGAACAAAGGATTTGCTTCCTGACACCTTTAGATCAAATACATCCCTGACTGAAGTCAGGGTAGAAATTGAAGGCAGGAACTTGAAGGTACCAAGAAAAGCTGCTTTGCTGACTCATTCATATTCTCTCTCTCTCTCTCTCTCTCTCTCTCTCTCTCTCTCTCCCCACCCATCCAGCTTAGTTATCTTTCTCAGACATCCCACACCACCTGTATAGGGATGGCGCCACCCTTCTACATCCATTAAGATAATCAAGACAATTCCTCTCAGACAATTCTGCAGACTGACCTGATTAAGACAATGACTCAGCTGAGACTCAGACCCCACATTGGTGACTTTATGCTGAATCAGTAAAGTTCTCCCCTCCGCAGTGAGACTCTATAGAAAGTTCGTCATTCTCCAGCTCAGCATCCTTATGTGTTCAGTCTGATGATCACATGTGCTGATGTCCACAAACCTCCACAGCTGGACCCTCAGAGACAGGACTGAAATTCAAAATTGCATTCTCAAATGAGTTGTAAATGTCCAATAACTTATACAAAAGTTGAAAAGGTATATACAGCGTATGTTGTAACAAAAATAGCCTTAAATTTTGTATCAATATACAAAGATTTGTATCAATGAAAACCTTAAGCCTGTATCAATATACAATATTGATATCTATATCAATGTAAGCAAAAGTAACCCTATTTGAGAATAGCAATAGCAATAGTTCTAAGTTGAAGAGTAGATTCAATAATCTACCCTTTTTTCCATTATTCCTATGTGATATTTCTATATTCTCCTCTCTTCAACTGTCTTCCCTTTTTATCTAAGAAAGAAAGAATAGAGAAAAAGAAAGAAAAGAGAGAACTCCTTGAGTCTAAGAGGCCTAGACTAATTTGTTTCCTCCCTGTCCAAGACTGTAACTATTTATAACTATTCCCATAAATGATAATACAGCCATAATTCATAAAATCACCAAAACCATTCACCCATCTTAAGTAACTGGGATGATGGTCTTCTTGAAATTGTTTCCTCCCAAAAGAGAGAGACAGAAACAGAGACAGAGAAGAAAAGAAAAGAAAAGAAAAGAAAAGAAAAGAAAAGAAAAGAAAAGAAAAGAAAAGAAAAGAAAAGAAAAGAAAAAAGGCCCAGGCATGGTGGTGCATGCCTTTAATCCCAGNACTTGGGAAGCAGAAGCAGGTGAATTTCTGAGTTCGAAGCCAGCCTGGTCTACAGAGTGAGTTCCAGGACAGCCAGGGCTACACAGAGAAACCCTGTCTCGAAAAAAAACAAAAAAGAAGGAAATTGTTTCCTGATAATTTGGGATATAGGATTTCATTTTGGGACCCAAGAATATTGGGAACATGGTTAAGAAAGCTAGCTGTGACATTTGTCTCCCAGTCTTTGTATGCTGAGAAAGTTCAGGCTTAAATGAAAGCCTGAATAGATCGGTGTGCAAGGTTGGACAAACCGAGGTCATCTGGGGTCAGCAGCCCTCCCTGAAGCTGTTCTGGAAGCAAATCTCCCAAGAGGAAACAGCATCAAAGCAGTCAGAGGTGGTCCAGGCATCCCAGCATCCCTGAGGGTGGATCCGATCAGGGATGCTTCTTTGGCTGGTCCTTTCTATGTGCATGAAGGTTCTCACAAGTTCTGTACAACAATGTATGGGATGTGGGATGTGCAATGTGCACAGCTCAGTTAACGAAAAATTTTTTGTTCTTTGAGCACCTGAAAGATGTCTGTCTTTTTTAAGCTAATTTGGATTGCAACCAAAACTTCAATATAAATGTTTATTGGGCTGGAAAGATGGCCCAGAGGTCCTGAGTTCAATTCCCAGCAACTACATGGTGGGTCACAACTATCTATAAGGGGATCTGATGCCCTCTTCTGGCATGTGGATGTATATGCAGCAAAGCACTCATACGTTAGACAAAATTTAAATAAACATATATATGTGTTTATTTAGAAAAGGCAAAGAACCCTTTGCCTCCGGCTGGCATAACACAGGTGATGTACCTTGCCAGCTCCAGCTTTACTTTCGATACATCATGATATCAGCATCTTTAGGGATTGGCTAGAAGATGAAGCCCCACCCACAGAGATCAGGTAGGCGGCTTGGGCATCACGGCAGTTGAAATAAAGCTAAAACCTAGCCAGAAGGAGAAAATAAAAAGGAGATAAAAATAGAACTCAGTCATTTGACAGGGAAAGTAGGAGGGAGAATATAGAATATAGCATAAACATATATATGGCATAAACATTTATTTATTTGTTTATTTATGCCATATGAAAGGATGACAGGATAAGTCATCCTACTGAACGCTGTAGTCAGTACGATTCGCTGGCTATGTATAGCTGACGTTCTGGCTGGAGACATCCCGGCCAGTTTCAGAGGTTTTTTTTTTTTTTTTCAGTAGAGAGGCAGTATCGTACATTACCCATTTGGTCCTCTTGATCTTTTTTTCCTCCTGTCTGTAGCCAAGATCTTCAGGAGGTCTCCCTCTATCAAATCTAATCGTTCTTTTGGATGAAACCCAAAGCCTCGTCTCCTTTTCAGTTGACACAGACACAAAGCCTCTCTCCCAACATAACATACCTGTCGCCCGCAGTTTGAAGTCATTGTAAGAATACACTGATCCAACTTGGCAGCACCTTTTTTGTCCAAGTCCGCTCCATTTTGACCTCTCTCAAAGAGGATGTACAATATCACCATTACCATTGAACATATACTCATTTTCACGTTGATAAATCAAAGCAAGTATCAAGTGCAAATCTCTTCATCTACAGTGAGATAGATAGATAGATAGATAGATAGATAGAT
>NC_034608.1:12475149-12476288 GCF_900095145.1 Mus pahari | reverse complement strand
AGATAGATAGATGATAGATAGATAGATAGATGATAGATAGATAGATAGATAGATAGATAGATAGATAGATAGATAGATAGATAGATAGATATTACTATTTATTGGGACAGGGTTGCCCTGTGTAGCTCAGGCTGTCTTGGATTCATTCCATAGATCAGGCTAGCCTCTAACTGATAAGAAGCCCAGCTGTCTCCGTTTTGGTTTCCTATAGCAAATCCCACTGCCGTGTGCCACTACGATCAGCTCAAGCATATTTTTATACACTACCTGTCTAGAGGTTTAGGTTCTGTATTTTTTTAATGATGTTTGCTTTATTTACCTCGTCCAGTAACTTGTTTAACTTACAAAGAAATAATGCAATGATAGAAATGAACCACCTTTTGTAATTGCTTCCTTAAGGAAATCATAATTTGTGAATTCCAAATTAGATTGTTAAGAAGGCACGTGACGTCAGCATGCTGGCCCTGCTACTCAGATGGATGGGTGGGTGGAGGACCAGAGGCAGTGACAGTTCAGCAGTGGCTGCCTTACTCATCTCCCTCATTTTCCTTACTTCCTCCTGAAGCTGGACTCAGCACGGGCAGCCTGACTACCGCAGTAAGCCTTAAAACTCTTACATGCATTTGGTGCCGATGTTCTTCTAGAGCTCCGTCAGAGCAAGAATTTGCCATTAGATCAAGAGGCAACCTTGATAGGAACGTTATGCGATCTGGGGAGAGCAGGATATAATAGTTAAATTAAACTTAGTAAACACACACACACATACACTTCTGTGTAGCAACAAAGCCAAGCTGGTGTGGGTAGGAGGAACTTAAAATGTTAAAGAGTTATGTTTCTTTCTTAATTATTTTATTAAATATTTTCTTCATTTACATTTCAAATGCTATCCCGAATGTCCCCTATACCCTCCCCCAACGCTGCTCCTCTACCCACTCACTCCCACTTCCTGGCCCTGGCCTTCCCCTGTATGGGGCATATAAAGTTTGCAAGACCAAGGGGCCTCTCTTCCCCATGATGGCCAAATAGACCATCTTCTGCTATATATGCAGCTAGAGACACGAGCTCAGGGGGTACTGGTTAGTTCATATTGTTGTTCCACCTATAGGGTTGCAGACCCCTTCAGCTCCTTGGGTAATTTC
>NC_034608.1:12460571-12475138 GCF_900095145.1 Mus pahari | reverse complement strand
TCCTTTGTGTAGAGAAAGGCCACTGATTTGTTTGAGTTAATTTTATATCCAGCTACTACACTGAGGCTGTTTATCAGATTTAGGAGTTCTCTGGTGGAATTTTTAGGGTCACTTATATATACTATCATATCATCTGCAAATAGTGATATTTTGACTTCTTCCTTTCCAATTTGTATCCCCTTGAAATCCTTTTGTTATCTAATTGCTCTGGCTAGGACTTCAAGTACAATATTGAATAGGTAGGGAGAAAGTGGGCAGCCCTGTCTCGTCCCTGATTTTAGTGGGATTGCTTCGAGTTTCTCTCCATTTACTTTGATGTTGGCTACTGGTTTGCTGTATATTGCTTTTACTTTGTTCAGGTATGGGTACCTTGAATTCCTGATCTTTCCAAGACTTTTATCATGAAGGGGTGTTGGATTTTGTCAAATGCTTTCTCAACATCTAACGAGATGATCATGTGATTTTTTTTTATTTGAGTTTGTTTATATAGTGGATTACGTTGATGGGTTTCCGTATATTAAACCATCCCTGCATCCCCGGGGTGAAGCCTACTTGGTCATGATGGATGATCGTNTTGATGTGTTCTTAGATTCGGTTTGCAAGGATTTTATTCAATATTTTTGCATCAATATTCATAAGGGAAATTGGTCTGAAGTTCTCTTTCTTTGTTGGAGGAGTTATGTTTCAATTAAGTGATTGTTCTTAATGGGGTGTGGTGGTAGTGGGGTGATTATAAAAAGTACTTGACTTTGTCAATTAAATTGTAGATTCTAACAATAATCCATGTTATTCTAGATTTTGAGGGCATAGCTATGCTTTAAACAAAATTATCAAATGTTATTCAATACACATAATCACATTAACCACACTTGAATGATTTGCTTCTACATTTTATCTGATTGTACCCACGTGATGTTCTACATATCCAAACACATGAAGCAAAAACTGAGGTGAAGAAGTTCTTTCACTAATGCCTTCAACCAACAGTGAAAACAGCCATTATATATGCTTTCACGTGCATACGCATGTACTTCAAAAAGCAATGTGCCATCTCTTCATCCACTGTCAACTTAATGGAAAGAGTGGGGGCCACCAGGCATTGGTGGAGCACCAGCAGGTCCTGAAGACACTTGGTAAGGATTGTTTAGAGTAGGATGGGGTCCTGGCATGGGGTATAACCCTGCAGGGCCAGGATATGATGCTGGTGGTCCCCAGGCTCCCAGTGATACAGTGCCCCACGGATCATGCCGTGCTCCTGACACCGGAGGAAGAACAGTGGGATATGGCCTGGCACATTAGGATGCTGCCCCTCAATTCCTGGTGCCCAAGGTCCAGAAGAGATGGATTCCCCATGGACCTAAAGAACCAGCTGCAGCTGGATCTGTGGGTGCACTATATGGCCTAGGCAGCTCTGGCATATGCATATATGGCATAGCATATGGCTCTGTGGGGCCAGGACCTGGCACTGCAGGGGCTGAATAAGGAACACCAGGTTGAGGACGTGATGGTCCAGGAGGAAGAAAGGGTCCTGGGGTCCTGGGGGTGGTCCAGTTGGAGGTATAAAACCACTATGATGTCAGCAGAGGGAAGGGGAATCCTGGTCTACTGTGGAAGGCTACAGTATCTGTGCTATAACCTCAGTTAAGCAGGTCCCAGCCAGAGCTGGAGTGAAGGTTAGTAGAAGGGTACTCATGTAGTGTGCATGAGCCCTGATCATCACCAACACACACACAGAACAGCCCCACTGGACACTCGAGTGTTCACTGAGCCTGAGTCTGAGATGTCCCCTGTGTCTCCATCACCCTGAGCCTCTCTAGGCGGCAGAAGTCCCTCCAACCCATTCTAGTTCAGTGTGGGCCTGGCTGTGTGTGCTTGGGCTAGGCCAGGGTGTCCTGGCCAGGCTAAGTATCTGTGTCATGGGTTAGTGTCACCACCCTCAAGATGGACCAAGTATCCTGGCTCTAGCCCTCTGTATGTAGACAGCTGTAGCAAGGATGGGACAGAAATTACTCACAGGTAATGTCCATGTAGAATGGGTCATGTTAGATGACACTCACTGTGTTGCAGGTTACACATTCATGGGGTTCTGTGTCAGTTGTGACATGAATAAAGTAAGAGTCCTGTTGTGTCAGGGACCCTGCGAGCCTCGAGGCTAACAGGAAGACTATCCACATGAGGTGAAGAATGAACTCGGGTCAGCACCATGTTTGCAGGCACTGGGTCAAAAACTTCCAGCGTCAGGGCCCAAGAGATGGTTCAGCAGTTAAGAACACTGATTGCTCCTCCAGAGGTCCTGAGTTCAATCCCCAGCAACCGCATGGTGGCTCACAATCAACTACAATGAGATCTGATGCCCTCTTCTGGCCTGTAGGAATACATACAAACAGAACACTATATATAATAAATAAATCTTTAAAGAAAATTCAGCATCTTTGGAGAACAGGTTTCCATGTAGCTATTATCACAACACAGCTTTCAGCACCTTTGACCTTTGCAATAAGGATGAATCCTATTGGCTGATAAACAGGGCTCAGGGTTAGGGCCTAGAGAAGGGGAGAGGGGTGTAATAAGCATAAGAATAGATTCTATTGGTGGAGGATGATGGAACTTCTTTCATGATAGGTTTGACTCATTATGTTAGGGCATAAATAATTCTCAGGATATTGGAGGGATTTGGGTTGACCAGGTTGTTTGTTTGACCCCTTTCACTCTGCCCTTCCAGGTGACCCGGGGTCATACACTCCCTGACTTTGAAGAAAATGGGTCTGCATGATCGACAGTCCTGGTTTCTCCAATGTTTACGCTAGCAGTGCGTCCTACACTACAGGTTCAACTACGAGCGGTTCTGAGTATGTGTCTTCCACAGGCAGATTGTATTCTGAGCCTCGGTCCACACTTTATGGTTACCAAGTCCTCCCCCTCCGTGGGGTTAGGTCACTTGTGATTTGGGCTTGGGTAGCAGTGCTGTGCACACAACAGAAACAAGATGGCCCTCATGTGACCTCTGATCTTTGCAAAAGCCTCTTTCAACCAGTGTTGGTCACTCTAACCTCCTCCCCCAACCCACACCTAGAGAAAGAATCAGGCAGGAACAATCGCAGGCAGATGCACACCTAGAGAAAGAATCAGGCAGGAACAATCGCAGGCAGATGCAGGAGGTGCTGAGTGTTCAGAGATGGAGGGGCCCTGTGCTGTGAGGGAGAAAAGGTCTTTGTCACAGGTGAGCTAAGCTGCAGACCTAGGATCCAGTGTCCCTAGAGTCCCAGTGTCACCGCCTACAGTGCAACGTGAGGTCCAGCTGCGCTGACCTCCACAGCTCAGTCTGGGCCAGTATCCAAGGCTCTGCTGCTCAAGGCTGTCTTAGAAATGAGTCACGGTGGCACTTCCCGTTGTACTTCCACAGAGAGCCTCACAACCTATCCTCAAGACTTGATGTTCAAATATAAATCCCACCCAGGAGGCCAGGAGCCGTTCAGCTTAGTGTCCAGGCCACTCTGCTCATGTGTTTGATGATGATTTGCTGGAAGTCAAACAAACCCAAGGATTGCTCAGAGGCTCTGATGAAAAGATAACAGGAATTACAGGTCTCTGTCCTAGGTTTCAGTTCCAGGGAACCCAGCTGTCTTAGGGTTCCATTGCTGTGAAAAGACACCATGGCCAAGACAACTCTTAATTTAATTAGGGCTGGCTTATAGGTTCTGAGGTTCAGTCCCATTATCATCAAGGTAGAAAACATGGCAGAGTGCAGACAGATATGATGCTGGAAAAAGTGCTAAGAGTTCTACATCTTGATCCAGCTGTAGCCAAAAGAGGACTGTTTTTACAGGCAGCTAGGAGGAAGGTTTCAAAGCCCATCCCCAAAGTGACACAATTCCTCCAACAAGGCCACACCTACTCCAACAAGGCCAAACCTGCTAATTGCTCCACTCCCTGGGCCAAGCGTATTCAAAGCACCACACTGGCTTTTTCTGCTGAAAGGTTGTGATTATCAGTACCAAGCTGTCTTCTCTTTACCCATGTGGTCTCGATCAGCACTCTGCTGACCTTGGCCCATTCTCCCCCACAGTTAGACTATACTGTGCTTCTTAATAAACTTGCTTAGCATAAGCCATCAGACCTCCCAGTCCCAGCTTTTGCTTTTATCTTCTTTATTTCTCATCCTTGGTCCTGCCCCTCAACACCTCACCATCTGGGACCATTGATACTACATTTCGGGTCAGTGACTGACAGGAGCCAAGGGCTGCTAAATAGCAAATACGAGCCTGAGTGATTGAGTGTGGTGTGCACACAGGCTTTGCAACAGAGCCAACATGTCCTTCTTCAGTTTTCCCTGCCCCTTATCCCATACTGTAGACCACATAAGGATCTTCTTGAAATACAGGTATTTTCAAATGCAGATCATGTGACTTGAAAAAAATAGGACGTAGGAACCTGGGGAAGCTGTAGCATGGGGGGCCCCCTGAGTGTGTTTCACAGATGTGGGTTAAGGAATTTATAACACTAACTTTCTCCACATGAGAACATGGCTATTTCTTTTTCTTTTGCAACAAGGTTAGTGTCTTACTGTAAGCTGCTGTAAGCTGGAATCCAAGTTAACCAGGATAATGGTGACCTAACCCCACAGGGAACTCTGTGTGGCCAACAATGGTGCTGACCTGGGGCCGAAATCTGTGGGATTTGGGGTTCAGTAAGGACAGTGAAGTTGAATGCTATTTGATGAGAAATTTGTTTAAAAAAAAACAATTTTATAACATTAATAATATTATAGATGGACATATAACAGCATAGTGGGGGTGCCAAGTTTAGGCTCATGTGGTAAAACAGTTATCCCTTCTGAAGGTTTGCACAGGAAGGAGGGTGAGAAGCTTCCATTTGTGGAGCTGGAGAGACCTGAGCAGTGAAGAGCACTTCTTACTCTCACAGAGGACAAGATTCAGATCCCAGTACCAATGTGGTGGCCCACACCTGTCTGTAACTCATTTCCCGGGTATCCAAAGCTCTCCTCTGGACTCCACAGAGCACACACACACACACACACACACACACACACACACACACACACACAATGTCCATATACACAAAAATAAAATGAGAAGGTTCTCATTGGGTCCCCTTCCCCTTCCTGGATTACCCAGTTGGGCCTCAGTGGGAGAAGATGCACTTAGGTCTACAGGAACTGGATGTCCCAGGGTGGGGTGGCACCAAGGGGGGCTTTTCCTTCTCTGAGGAGAAGGGGAGGGGCTGTGAGGGGAAGCATTTATAAGGATGGGACAGAGAGGACAGAAGAAATTAGGTGCTGAGATCAGGATGTAAAATGAATAAATAAAAAAGAGGGACTTAGAGAGATGCTCAGGGGTTAAGAGCACTGCCTGCTCTTCCAGAGGTCCTGAGTTCAAATCCCAGCAACCACGTGGTAGGTCACAACCATTGGTAATGAGATCTGGTGCCCTCTTCTGACATGCAGGCATATATGCAGGCAGAACACTATACATAATTAATTAATCAATTAATTAATTAATCTTATTTTTAAAAAGAAAAGAAAAATAAGATGCTTTTAATAAATAAAGTGTTAAAGTTTCCTTTTTTGGGCTGGCAGTTGGTGGTTGCTGAGGGTAACTTACTCATGAGTAGTAGCTGAGGCACGTTAGGTGATTAATAAACACCTCTCCTGGTAGGCATTTACAGAGAAGTCAAGACTCTAGAGGAAATCAAATTATTCACACACCTCAATCAAAATGGAGGAGTTGTATGAACCAATGAGGCCTTTGCCGATCTCTTTCGCAAAGTCACCTTTGCTTTAAATGTTAGAGGATGGGAATGAAAGCTGACTAACTTAAGTCAGGTGCGAGGCCACAGATGGCCATAGAGGAGGCTACCACATTCCAGAAGGGATTCGAAAGTGCTAAGTGACTTGGGCTTTATTATCTAGACAGCAGTAGCAGCTGCCTGAGGCCACACGCTTA
Source organism: Mus pahari (assembly GCF_900095145.1). Classification (NCBI taxonomy): domain Eukaryota; kingdom Metazoa; phylum Chordata; class Mammalia; order Rodentia; family Muridae; genus Mus; species Mus pahari. Next base: position 12,469,175 of record NC_034608.1, on the reverse strand, counting down.
AACACACACACACACACACACACACACACGCACGCACACACACCACACGCACGCACACACACGCACACACACACGCACGAACACAGAAAAAAAAGCTGTGGTTTACAGATAAGCCAAATAAACAGCCTCTACAGCAAAGCCCCCATGCTTTCTTACTTATAATTTCTCCCACCCAGAGCCGCCCTTCCCAGCGTCTCCATGCTGTATACACACCCACTAGCTGGTCACTTGCTGGTATCTCGGTCATCAGATGATTGGAGCCAGGGAGTCAGCGAGCTCTTGCTCTGCTTTTTCCTGGTTTCTCTGTGTTTAAAACGGTGAAGTCGGGTGGAGCCAATAAACACTTTATGATCCCTGGAGATTGACCAGAGACCACGTAGATGAGACTGGCTTTCCATTGGTCACCCTTCCCTCCCACTCTCATAATGATACTGTAAGTATCAAGACCCCAAAATGTCCTCATTGTGTAAGCGCCACCATCTACTGTACAAAAGAGCTCAGGTGCTGGAATGAGCTCGCCACCTAGTGGACACCCTGGGCTATGGCTAACAATGCAAATAGAAGATTGGGGCATTGGTTGGCCCCGGACTGTGGAATGACTTATTACAGCAAAAACAAGAACACCTTAAAAGCAGCCCAGTTTTCTTGTGTCTTTTATTGTGAGTAAAGCACAGTCAATGGCAGAAACAGTCCGCAGCGTTATAAAGTGATGCATCAGACAGAACCCGGAACAAGATGGGATGGGGAGGGGATGTGAGGGGGCCTTGTTAGTAATAAACAATGTCTCCAGTAGTTACTTAAGTGAAGCAGAATTAGGAGCTGACAAGATGGCCCAACAGTAAAGAACACATGTTACTCTTACAGAAAACCCTGGTTCACTTGCCAGCATCTCCGTGGCAGCTCACAACCGTCCAGAGCTCCAAGCCCTCTTCCGACGTCTTCTTCTGGCCTCTTCCGGGACAGGACACATATGTGGTTCCCGGACACACATGAAGGAAAAACACTCATACACATAAAACAGAAATAAAAAAAATATTTGAAAAATGAAAGAGTGGAATTAAAATCCCGTTGTCACTTAGGCTAGACACCAGCTTCAAGGATGAACAAAATCAGAGCTGGGGATGTGGCTCAGTTGACAGAGCACTTTCCCAGCATGGAAGAGGCCCTGGATAGCATCAGCAAGGAATGAAAATGGGGCATTGTAGAGAGACTATCTTGTGCCTGTATAGATGTGGCACCTATCAATAAAAATCTGATGGCCTATGGCTTAGGCAGAAAATAAGAGGTGGGGCATCTGGGAGGCAGAAAGGATTCTGGGATAGTAACAGGCATGGGAGACTCGCCTAAGAAGATGTAACAAGACCTGAGCACAGGTAATCAGCCACGTGGCAGAATGTAGATTAGAATAAATAGACTATTTTAAGTTATGATCTAGTCAGAGAAGAGCCTAGCTATATAGCCAAGGTATCTGTAAATATATTTTGAGTCTGAATCTTATTTTGGGGAGCATGAGACTGGGAGGAAGAACCATCAAACTTCTACAGGGCATAGTGGTACATGCACTTGAGAGGTGGAGGCTGCAGGATCGGGGATTCAACAGCATTGTCATCTATACAGTGAGCTGGAGGCCAGCCAGGGCTACCTGAGAGAGACCTTGTCTCAGAAATAATAATGATTCTGAGTGTAGTAATCCAGACCCAGAAAGACAAATGCCATGTGTCCTCTCACTTTGTGGGTGCTAGCTTTGGATCTTTACATATGTGTGTTTAAATTGGGGTACCCATAGAGGTCAGGAAAATAGTAAAAGGTGGGCAGGCTTTCAAAGGAGAGGAGCTTGAATACAGATGGTGTAAAGAAGAAATGGGGGGGGGTAATGGAGCCAGGAGGACAAAGTAGGCTGAGTGGAAGGACAAGGTAAAGGACAAAGTATGGACAGAGATGACTGAAGTCCTTTAAAGATGCCATGTGGAAACATACCTATTGCAGGAGCTGCAAAAAATTCACAGATACATCTCTGTAAACAGTTTAAATGAGGTTATGCTATAGCAGGTTAGCCCATGCCCCTTCGAGATGTCATAGGCTGTTGAATAAGAAGCTGGGTGCCAAGAGTGGGGTGCCTCCATATATAGCAGACATGCAGCTCAGTCTTCATGTGGGTCCCCCCACAACCAGAGTGGAGGCTCTACCTAAATCTGTAGCCTGACTGTGGTATCCGTTCCCCGGCATGGCTGCCTTGTCTGGCCTCAGGGGGAGAAGATGTGCCTAGTCTGGCAGAGACTTGATGCGCCAGGGTGGGAGAATACCCAGGAGGGACCTGACCATCTCGGAGAAGAAGGGAATGGGGAGGGACTCTGTGAGAGGGGACCAGGAGGCGGGCAGCATCTGGGATACAATTAAATAAATTTAAGTAAGAATTTGAAAACCAATGGGATGCCTCTTATGCTGTCGTTGATCAGTAGAGCCCTATGACCCCCAAACATTGCAGGTTGTTGCTATTGCTCTTGCTTTACCCTCCAGAAGTTGATGGTAAAATCCCATTGTTGAAGACACCACATACCCAAGTCATACGACATGAAGAAATCAAGCTGGTCGTCACCTGGAAACTTCATCACTGCTGACTGGCTATGATAGCACTGGGGGCATTTTATATGGGTACCAGAGAAGAAAAGTGAGCACCACTCTTACTTGGTTATGAATCCCACCAGCTACAGTGATAACCAGCCAGGCAAGGTATGCCAACTAGTACCGTTGCAGCATGAACGTCATGAGAGTAACCAACCACTCTCAGATTAGATTTAAGGCCCACACCACAAGACAGAACCCATGCCAAGCACCATTGTTAGGGCCAAGAACCTATTGCTAGACAAGTCATGAGCCATAGGGAAAAAAATGTACTGCCGGGCAGTGGTGGTGCACGCCTTTAATCCCAGCACTTGGGAGGCAGAGGCAGGCGGATTTCTGAGTTCGAGGCCAGCCTGGTGTACAGAGTGAGTTCCAGGACAGCCAGGGCTATACAGAGAAACTCTGTCTAGAAAAAAAAAGAAGAAAGAAAGAAAGAAAGAAAGAAAGAAAGAAAGAAAGAAAGAAAGAAAGAAAGAAAACAAAAGAAAGAGCAAAAGGAAAAAAAGAAGAAAAAGTACTACTACTACTTTTTTAAAAAACACTTGTAAGAATAAATTTTTCTCATCCTGCTTTAATAAGGATTCAACCTCCCCTCTAGCCCACCACTCACCAGAAGTAATGAAAAAGAAAGGTTATTAGGACACAGGGGAAGTGGACCTGTTTAGAAATAGTTCTTTGGGGGCGAGACCAACCTTCGTTGTCAGGATATCAGTAGTCAGTCCTCTAGCAAAACACTAACACGAACCAGCAGGGGAAGTCCAGTCCACTCAGCAGACACCACACAGGAATCCACAAGGGCAGTTCAGTCCAGAAGAAACTGTGATGCTCACCAACCAGACCAAGTTAGAGCAGCAAGAAGCAGCAGGAACCTCTTGAGAAGTTCTTTGGCAAGTTTCTCTCTATGCTGTCACCACAAGAGAAGCTAAACCACACAATGTTAAGTGAACCAATTCATGTGTTTTATCAGCGAAGAATAACTAAGTGGAGCAAGGCGAATCAAAGCTAGAGCTCCCACTGTCTGTAGGGTCATATCTATATCCCTTCTAAACATCATACATCCTTCCACCTGTATCTGCTTCAGCAAAACATTCTTTCACCAGTGTTTCCCAGCAGAACATCATTTGACATTACTGACTTTCCAAAGAAACCAGAACTTTTCAGTTCATCCCAATCCTAATGATTTATCATTATACTTGTAAATCATTGCATCTCTAACCCTCCACCAGACTACAAGCTTCTTCTTATAGTGGGTGGCAACTAACAAAGACCCTCAACTGGTCTACATGCAGAGGCTACAAAGTGCTCTTCCCTAAAGGAGGCATCTATACCACACCCCCTCCTGTCTGGAAGAGGGAACAAAAGGATTCTAAGAGCCAGAGGTGGTGGATGATTACACTGGAACAGTATAGTTTCTGTGTAGTTTTGTTTTGTAACACAATGGGGCAGTTGCACATATGAACTCACAGCAATTGTGAAAACATGCACAAAACCCAAACAGCCTCAAGTCAGACATCATTTCAGCCTGGGACAGGGCACAAACTCCCACTCCTAGTAGAATACTGATGGCATGGGGCGGGGGGAAAGGAGATGAAAATTTAGGAGAGATAAGGAAGTATGGATGCCTCTAGGAGAGGTTAGGAGATGCAGTGTGGGACAACTGACCATGCTAGGGAACTTGGTAAGGTAGAGTAGGTCTGAGACCCCAGCACTCAGGTGCACACCTGAGATGGGAGGCAACTCCCTGCTCCCTGCCAGATATCTGGCCTGGAACACATGCCACACTTCCCACAAAAGGAAACATGACCTGTGGTCATGTAGCCCCAGGATAGAGTTCTCCATGCTAATGAGGTACCTGGAGGCTGTGAAGGTTTAGACAATAACCTTCACTTCTGGGACATTCTTCCCTGCAAAGGGTATTTAATCTCTGGTCCACCCTGAAAAGTTGGTATACATGCATTTTCCATGATGAATATAAGCGGTATGGATAAACGTGGACTGTCTCTTCCATGGAAACAGCCATGAGGCACATGGAGAAAACCTTCACCTACAGAGCCGCAGCCTAAGTCTCCCATAGGATCTGTGCTTCCAGACAACCTACCTTCATGGATGAGCTAAGCTGGAGTTCCCCATTTCCCGGGCACTGGGATTGTCCTTGTCCTCAGCCCTTGGACCCCCAATAGTCCTGGCAACATTGTGGGCCCATGAACCCCTACCTTCATTCCTGATTTCTCTGTATGGCACTCCAGTGGTGAATGGACACCTGGGGGTCAGAAAACCCCAACTTTGGCTTCCCCATCTTAGATTGCATCTTCCCAGTCCCTGACCATTGTCTTGGTGCTTCCCTAAAGCTCTCTCTCTCTCTCTCTCTCTCTCTCACACACACACACACACACACACACACGCACATGCGTGCGCACAGGGCCTGGGAAGCTGGAGGTTAAGAGCATTGGCTGCTGTTTACAGAAAAAAAAATGGGGTGTGAGCTGTTTACAGGAAGAAAAAAAAAGAGCATTGGCTGCTCTTGCTGAGGACCCAGGTTCACTTCCCAATACTCACAGTCTTTTGTAACTCCAGTTCCCGGAGATCGGTCATGTTCAGATCACTTCAACAGGCACTGATGAACATGGTACACAAATACTCATTTAAAAGAAAACTAGGGGACTTTTGGGATAGCATTTGAAACGGAAATGAAGAAAATATCTAACTAAAAGAAAAAGAAAGAAAGAAAGAAAACTGGGATCTGCAGCCTGAGATAAGGCTGATCTGCAGCCCTCTGTTCACAGGTCCCACCAAGAGAGAGCTGTTCTCCCAGGAGTGCTGACACAGGATTACAGGCCCAGAGAAAGGACAAGCTCCAGCCAAAGACAGCAAGACCAACTAACACCAGAGATAACCAGATGGTGAAAGGCAAGCGCAAGAACCTTATCAACAGAAACTAAGGCTACATGGCATCATCAGAACCCAGTTCTCTCACCACAGCAAGTCCTTGATACCCCAACACACCAGAAAAACAGGATTTGAATTTAAAATCACATCCCATAGAGGTGAGATAGAGGATTTTAAGATGGACATAAATAACTCACTTAAAGAAATACAGGAGCACAGGTAAATAGAAGCCCTCAAAGAGGAAATTTAGAGTTTAATAAAAATGAAGCCACAACATACCAAAACTTATGGGACACAATGAAAGCAGTGCTAAGAGGAAAACTCATAGCCCTAAGTGCCTACAATAAGAAAACTGGAGAGAGCATACACTAGCAGCTTGACAGTATATCTGAAAGCTCTAGAACAAAAAGAAGCAAAGATTCCTTAAAGAATTACAGGAAATCAAAAACAAACAGGTAAAGGAACTGAGCAAAACCATCCAGGATCTACAAATGGAAGTAGAAACAATAAAGAAATCCCAAAGGGAGACAACCCTGGAGATAGAAAACATAGGAAAGAGATCATGAGTCATAGATGCAAGCATCAAGAGATAGAAGAGAGAATCTCAGGTGCAGAAGATACTACAGAAAACATTGACACAACAGTCAAAGAAAATGCAAAATGCAAAACGCTCCTAACCCAAAACATTCAGGAAATCCAGGACACGATGAGAAGACCAAACGTAAGGATAATAGGTATAGATGAGAGCAAAGATTCACAACTTAAAGAGCCAGTAAATATCTTCACAAAATTATACAAGAAAACTTTCCTAACCTAAAGAGATACTCATGTGTTGGGTCCTCCCTCTAAACGGTGTCCTGCCTCTTACAGGCACGCTGGGGGTCGCTCCCCAGATCAGCCAGATCAGCCAGATCAGCCGCCGGAACACAGCGTCCTCGGAGCGCCCACTGTCAATGCCCACTCGTTGCCCGGACCAACCACCAATGTCATGCCTACTCGATTGGACCCGCCTTCTGGACACAGCTCCGCGGAGGACTGGACCGCGCCATTGGGACATGGACCATTGAGCCATGCAGAGACAATGGGACATTGGGGCACGTGGGAGAGGGTTGGGTTCTCCCGCGTGTAATCAATAAATAGTAATAATNTTTCTTGCAGGTCATCTTATTTTAGGGAGATTAGCTCTGAAGTGCGAACCCACCCCAAGGTGTGTTTTGCGCACGCAGGCAGGCGCCGGTCAGCGTGCAGGCAAAAACACTACACTCATGAACATAAAAGAAGACTACAAAACTCCAAATTCCTCCCATCACATAATAATCAAAACACCAAATACACAAAACAAAGAAAGAATATTAATAGCAATAAGGGGAAAAAAGTCAAGTGACATATAAAGGCAAACCTATCAGAATTACACCTGATTTCTTACCAGAGACTATGAAAGCGAGAAGATCCTGGTCAGACATCATACAGAACCCTAAAAGAACACCAATGTCAGCCCAGGCTACTGTACCCAGAAAAACTCTCAATTACTATAGATGGAAAAACCAAGCTATTCCATGACAAAAAAAACTTTACACAATATCTTTCCACAAATTCAGCCCTACAAAGGAAGATAAATGGAAAACTCCAAACAAGGAGGGAGAATACATCCTAGAAAAAGCAAGGAAATAATCTTCTTTTAACAAACCAAAAGAAAGACAGCCCCATAATTCCAATTCTTAAATCAAAAGAAAAGGAAGAAACACTCACTTTTCCTTAATATCTCTTAATATCAATGGACTCAATTCCCCCAATAAAAAGACATAGACTAACAAACTGGATACATAAACAGGACCCAACATTTTGCTGTGTACAGAAAACCCACCTCAGTGACAAAGACAGACACTCCCTCAGAGTAAAAGGCTGGAAAACAATTCTCCAAGCAAATGGTCCCAAGAAACAAGATGGAGAAGCCACTCTAATATCGAATAAAATTGACTTTCAGCCAAAAGTTATCAAAAAGGATAAGGAAGGACATCCACCAAGAAGAACTCTCAATTCTGAACATCTATGCTCCTAATGCAAGGGCACCCAAATTCATAAAAGAAACTTTACTAAACCTCAAAGCACACATTGCACCTCACACAATAATAGTGGGAGACTTCAACACCCCACTCTCACCAATGGACAGATCCTGGAAACACAAACTAAACAGAGACACATGGACACTAACAGAAGTTATTAATCAAATGGATTTAACATATATCTATAGAACATTTCATCCTAAAACAAAAGGACACACCTTCTTCTCAGCACCTCACAGTACCTTCTCCAAAGCTGACCATATAGTTGGTCATAAAACAGGCCTCAACAGATACAAGAAGACTGAAATAATCCCATGCATCCTGTCAGATCGCCACGGACTAAGGCTGTTCTACAATAACAACATAAACAATAGAAAACCCACACACATGGAAACTGAACAACACTCAACTCAATGATACCCTGGTCAAGGAAGAAATAAAGAAGTGAAAGACTTTCGAGAGTTTAATGAAGCTGAATCCACAACATTCCCGAGCTTACAGGACACAATGAAAGCAGTGCTAAGAGGAAAACTCATAGCTCTGAGTGCCTCCAAAAAAGAAATTGGAGAGAGCATACACTAGCAGCTTGATGGCACATCTGAAAGCTCTAGAACAAAAAGAAGCAAGTACACCCAAGAGAAGTAGACTGCAGGAAATAAACTCAGGGCTGAAGCCAACCAAAGAAAAACAAAAAGAACTATACAACGAATCAACAAAACCAGGAGCTGGTTCTTTGAGAAAATCAACAAGATAGAAAAACCCTTAGCCAGATTAAACAGAGGGCACAGAGACAGTATCCAAATTAACAAAATCAGAAATGAAAAGGGAGATATAACAACAGAAACTGAGGAAATCCAAAAATTCACCAGATCCTACTATAAAGGCCTATACTCAACAAAACTGGAAAATCTGGATGAAATGGACAATTTTCTAGACAGATACCAGGTACCAAAGTTAAAATCAGAATCAGATAAACCATCTAAACAGTTCCATAACCCCTAAAGAAATGGAAGCAGTCATTAATAATCTAACC